>NW_027396842.1:0-248823 GCF_047715825.1 Aspergillus stella-maris | reverse complement strand
ATACTTTACTAACCCCTCCCTGGACAGGATGCTCTTCCTCCAAGTCACCCCCAGGTGCTCTCTGGGGTGGAATCACGACCACTACCATTTCCTGGTGGGGATGCCCCGGGCCGGGCTGCTTGCTTGCCACTATTGGGGAACTAGGCCATGCTGCTACTGCTGCTTCTATAGCAGGTGGAGCCAATCCTGTCTCTTGAGCCCTATACTATGGTAAAGTGTGGCTTTTAATATTAAGGATACACTAATCCCAGATCTGCTGCAGTTCCTGTTAATGCTGGGGGTGCAGCTGGAGCCTAAGGGCCTGCTGGGACAGGCCTGGCTCAAGGCAGAAGACCCGCAGGGTAAATACCAAGAACTGCGTCCATGTTTAATAGTAGCGTTTCCGACCAGCCATGGTTGCCAGTGGGCCAAAGGGCTGTCGGGATGGCTAATCGGGTAGATGGCTCTTTAGCCAGGTCCGGATGTGATGTCCTGTATGTCGCATTGTCTCCTCGCAGCGGTCCAACACGGGATCCAAGGCATGGTAAAGGTACAAGATATACCTCTCATCGGCGGCGGTGCTGATGAGCTGCCGACCTTGGTACTCTCCCAATGGGAGCCCATGGACAGTCAAGGCATGGGATGGAAGCTGCATCATCCGCTTGAGGATTTTCCGCGGTACCCCCTGGTAGGTCGTGATCTAGCCAGTCCTCTCCAGCCATGGCCGCGTGCCCTTATAAGTTGCCGTGCCGGTGTGGTGCAGGAGCTCCATCTCCTGCCGTGCCGCCTGGTAGCGGGACTCCCGCGCCTGAACCTCCTGGAGGAGGGCCAGATTCGCGGTGGAACCCGCACTACCTACCAGAGTATTTGCTTGAGCTGTTCCCGGGTTGGGGCTCTTAGGGCTGTGGTAAATCACCCAATAGGCAGTCATCGCGCGGGACTGGGTCTAGGTCTGGAGAAGGACTGGTTGGTAGAAAGGGTCCAGGTTGAAATGCCAGCCAGTACTTCCTGCCAGGTGGGTCTTTTTCAGGTGCCAATAGATCAGGTCCAGGCTGGTACTGCAGAAGAGACAGTCAATGCACTGGAAGCTGGATAGAACCTGGAGGGCTGGGTGCCGGAGGGATCCATGGGGCCGGGGCTTCAGAGCCGAGCCACTCTGGAACCGATGTGTCTGGAGGTACTCATCCAGGTGCTGTCGCTGGTGGCTGGGGATCTAATGTCGCTTGCGAAAGTGGCTACTAGCTTGGGTCTAATTAGTTAAGATTGCATATTGGCAAAGGGTGCAGATGGCCACATGTTCTCCCCAGTCTAGATAAAGAGGGAGGGTTGGCCACTGGCGGGGGAATAGCGCTTGTGGGGCTGGTAATAAAGCCATGTCTAAAGAATAACAGCCAGGTAGTTAATATTTATAATAGATGGTTTATATCAAGAGATACACAGTTAGTAGAGAATCATGACTATAGGTTAATTCTTAAACGCCTCTTCTCCTTGCTAACATGTAATATAATCTTGAAAAAAAGCAAAGCGTGTTTTAAAATCTCTTTTAAAAGTAGTAGTAATATATTAAAACACTAGGACTAACAGCAGCTAATTAATCAGGCGCTGCGCCAGCGTGACATAATAATACTAGAGAAAAAAAGGATGTTCCATACTAAACATGCCCAACCTGCCCGGACGAGCATGTAAAGGATGGTAAGGATTATGCCTGGCATGGTTAGGGGAGCATGACAGCCCAGCCAGCTAAACAAGCCGCCAAGGGCTTGACAGGCATGACTAGGCGGGAATTTTAACCAGGGGTGAAATTTCCACCAAGAGTATTTATAGGGCCATGATTCTGTAATATCCAGACCTGTCTCCTAAAATACCTTAAGGTCCTGTTAATACTTTAGCAGGACAATCCTGACTATATTAAACATGAGAAAGTGGAGCAGGTGCCAAATCCAGGCTTGATTATAATTGGTGGCGGGAAACCAGGAATAGCGGGACAGGTGGCTCGCGCCGGCCATAGCGGGATTGTATGGGGCGCACGGACGAAAAGCCGGGAGTGGGTGCCACTCCAACGGGTACTAGAACAGTAGGATTGCCTTATCTTTTCTAGAAATACCCTTTATATATATTATTTAATAGCAACTTTAAGAAATAGTAGTAGAAAGATAGCATACTCTTTTACAAGAGCTACCTACTAGTACTAAGCTTTCTATTATATTAAATTACTGGACCTTACCCTTTTAACAGGCATTTATAGCTATTACTAGCTATTTTATGGATTATAACTAGAACTACCAAGAGATCTTGCTAGGCTTCAAGCCTCTTTATAGGCAATATACTAGAGTTAATCTAGGCTTAGTTCTCTTTAAGCTTCTTTAAAAGTATTAAATTAAAGACCAGGTCTTAATAGTTACTACTAATAATATATTTAATAACTTTATATTAATAGATAGTATTTAAGACTCTCTCTAGTTACTTAAGGTACCTAATTAATTACTAATTATTTGCATACCATGTATTGCACATATTATTTAACTTAGTTTAAAAGAACTTCTTGGTTAAATAAAAGTAAATCCAAGAAATAATAGAGAAGAGTTAAAATAGGCTGGGAGAGATAATAGGACATGGCAAGAGAACCAAGAGATTATATATACCCTTAACAAGGTAAGGTCCTATCTCTTTTACTATCCTTACTACTAATTATATAGAAGATTTAACAACTAGCAATCTTTATTAATAAGAGCCCCTAATATTAAGAGAATTTTCTAGATCTTTAGGCTAAAGAACTAAAGCTTGTTCTAATATAAGATATTTAGACATGTTAAAATTTAATATATTTAATACTTTAACATGCAAAGTGCCTGTAGTCTATTTTAAATAAGTTTTGCTCCTAATATAAAAATTATAAGCTATAACCAAGTTAGGAGGAATAGTAATAAATTAATTACCTCCTTTTAATTACACAACCTTTCTTTACCTTTATAACCTCTTTGTTAAAGACCAAGGAAGTCACTATTTATAGTATCTTTGCAATCTATAATAACCTATTTACTTATTTTAAGAAATCTAGGGCATAGCTTGCATGAAAGAAGGTTGGCTAGAAAAGAGTAATACTATCTGCCCTACAGGTGGCAAGGCTAAAGCTTTTAAAATATTATAGGATAACTAATAAGATTAGTAATAACCTTTATATAATTGGCACAATCCTAGCACTATAAAACAAGCTTAAATTCTTTTTTACTAAAAACTAGGAGCCAAGATGGCGTGTGTAATACTATAAGAGCCTTAAGGAGTACCTTATACCTTATTAGCAGCACTATTTAAAGTTATAGCCTATATTAAATAGCCAACCCTTAATAGGGGGGATCTTTAATATTAATATTCTTTTAATACTAGCCTTATCTCTCTAGTTATAGACAACCACCTATAACAAGCTTTTATAGTATCTTAAAAGTAGTAAGTAATAGTCTATTATCCCTTTTCTTACTCTAACTAATCTCTCTAGGTATGTAAGTAGTTAACCCATGGACATATTAAAAGGATTATTAGCATGAATTTCTAATCCTTGTAAGCTTAGCATGGGATGTTTTAACCATGCCTGCTAGTGGTTCTAGTATTAAATGGTTATTTAACTCTACTTGTAATATCTATTACTACTACCAAGGCTTGCTAAAACCTAAAACTATAAGGGATTTTATAATATTTATATATATAATTAAGTTTAATATAGAGTTTAAATAGCTTTTTCTTATAAAAGAGTATCTTTCTACCTAGGAGACTAAGGTAGTAAGAGAAGAAAAAGAAATTTGGAAAGTAAAGGAGGAATTTAATTTTATTAGTAATACTAAGGAAGATCCTTTAGCTACTATATCTTAACCTATGGAACTAGTTAGTTAGCATGCTCTTAATAAAAGACCAAGGACAGAAGCCACCATAAATAACCCAGGCCCTTTAATTAAATTTAATAAAGATAATAAAATCCCCCTACCTAATAATAGCTATATACAGGGAGAGAGTACTTAAAGGCATTTATTAAGGCGGCTTTTAAAGTGCCCTAGGCAGGATAAAGACTTTATATATAGGAAGCCATAGAATTAGTAGAATTTTAAATAAAAGCTATTTTAATCTAATCTTCTTATAATATCCCTGTTAAAAAGGCTAAATAAATAGCAGTTAATTAATTAGGCGCCTTGCTAGCATGATATAATAGCACTAGGAGGAATATTGTTCCAACCTAAACATGCCTATTATCCCTAGGAAAGGACAACAAGCACGTGGAACTATTGTTCCCTGTGGCCTCCTGCAAGGATAACAAGGACAAGGAAAGAGATATTTCACCTAGGAGTGAAATATCCAGGCAAGGTATAAAGGAACACTTACTACCCACCTGTATTTACTTTCTACCTCTTGTGCCTTATCTTTAGTTTATAGTAACATAGTTAAATTACTAGTATAAATCAAGTTGCTATTGCATCTTCTACTTTACTCTTCTCTTTCTTAATATTAGAATACCTAAGGTTTAATTTAATGCTTAGCAGGATGACCCTGACCTTATTTAATAATCCCTCTTATAAAACCTCTTCTAACCCTTTAACTAATATATACTAGAAATACACAAAAATATAGTTAAAATCTATATAAAATATGTACATTATGAGAATTACTATATTTGCACTATTTGTGGAACCTAAGGTTTAACTCCAAGGATCCTGGAATCAGATCACGACCTCAAAACCTTGGAACCTGAACCTGATTCTTGGCGGTTCCGAGTCGAATCAAACCTGGAGAGTCGCGACTCCCTACGAGGCCTACATGGGAGGTACCGATAAGGATTAGCGGGACCCAGTTGACACCCTGTTGCTTTTAGTCCATTTAGGGACCATTTCAGGGAAGTAGTGCGCTTAGTAGTGCAAACTCAACCTTGGGAATAGGTAGCAGAGATTTCCTGCCCAGATGGACTTATACCTACCCAAATCGCCCCCTGTGGATATTACAGCGCTATTTAGTGCAACTCGGTAATATTGGAATAGACCCGGAACTTCACTACGGATCTGAAAACATTCAAGTGTTTGAGCCACCACGCTAGCTGGTAGCCTTGTCGCATACCGTTAATACATGTACCCTGCCCAGAGAAAGGTCGGAGCGTTCGGTGATACGGCCCACACTAGGATCCATTGTTTGAATCTGAAAAATTTATCCGGGCACGAGGTATGTATTTGTTGCGCAAATTGAAGCTAAAATAGTTTTATTTCAGGTAAGCCCATTGAAATGAAATCACCTACTCGGAGGTTTCTCCGCTGGTTTCGTCCAAGCTATAAGGAGGCCCTAAGGGTGCACCCCACTTATAGGATTCACCAATCTCCGCACTATTCCAGCACGCACGTTCCTTGAGATAACAAGGATCGAGATTCGCAAATTCGGCTGCGTGCATCGCTTTCTCGCGATAGTAACGAATTACTCGTCCACACTCGTCGTACCAGATGATGAGGACAGTCCCTGCGTCGGGACCTGCGGAAGCCAACGTTTTTTCATCAATGATGTAGATGTGTCCCGCCGCCAAACGGAAAAGGTACTCCGAATAAAAGGAAATCCAAGGGTTGCCATCCTCCTCTGGGTCATAGCCGCTTTCCTCGGCACGCTGGGGATCCGTCTCGTCAGATTCAATTCCCTCTTCTAGGGCCTCCTGGACATTCTCTTTGTATTCTTCGAACAAACAAGTATTATCCAGTAGCTGTGGGGCACGAAGAAAAATCTTCTCCCAGTTGGAACCAAAGTTATACAAAGATGAGTCGTCAAAAACTGTAGCTGAGCCGATGACCTTGGTATCGATGTAATCTTGAATTCGGACCCACGAGCCTTCTGTAGAAGGGTCGTAGCAGGTGCGAAGCCAACATGGATCCTCGTTCAAGTCACGCTCAGCAGGTAGGCGGATACGATCCAATAGCTCTTGACTAGGTGCTGGAAGGCCTCGAACGGACCTCTTCTCTAGTCTTCGCTGCTGGTTTCGATACGGCTAATCCGATAGGTTAGTCGTCTGGTTGGAGCAACGAGGGGCCAAAATCATATTACCTCGCGACCGCAGACTCCGAGTGCCACATATTTAGCGAAAATTTCCTCGCGTTGAGCATCAACGGATAGCGGCGAGTCTTCTTGCCAATGCTCCTAGAATATCGTCAAAACATGCATATAATCGCTGAGTAATAAGTCTTACTAGAAGGAACAGATCAGCCTGCCAGGCCGTAAAGGTTGACATCTTGCAGAGTATTCTGAAGGATGCTGGTGGGACAGAGTGAGAGAGTTATTTGAAATCGTCTTGGTACTTAAGCCCTGAGATGGCTTTCTTGGCAAGGGCTTATCCAAGGTGAAGTGGGGAATGTCTTAGAATCGATGAATGGGATTGTGCAAGCGAAGTGGAGTTTGAACTAAGATTGGGAGATCGGATATGAGTGGAAAGAAGAGAAAAGAAGGGAGGGAAAAAAAGGATTTGAAGATCTAAACCTATAATAAAGGGCCCCACTATACCATGTTTGATCACCTGATAATTGGCAGCACCTGGTACCTACTTTTTAACTATGTAACTAGAGTATCCCTTCAATCCTGAATTCATTCATGCCATTTTATCAGGGAAGATGGGTGCCAACACTAGGTCGATCTCCATCTTGGGACTAGTGACGGTTGCTCTAAGTGTGGCTGGCGACGCCGTAGCATTGCAGTTGTTCAATTCTACTCCATCCGGTATCCCTTCAACTTGCGGCGATGCCCTGGTGAGAAACATCATGTGTGATCAGCTCTTCTCAGTCTCTGCAATCGCGAGTCAGCAATACATGGGGAATAAAACCCTTGAAGCAGTTTGTGTGCCAGACTGCAAAGACTCATTCTATAAGTATCGTTCAACCGTGGAAAATGCCTGTGGAACCACAGTATATGATTTCTCGGGCGTCAACCAATCTGTCCAAAGCTTCTTGGACCCTCTGGCATGGGCTTTCAATGTTTCTTGCCTGACTAGCGGCGATGAGTACTGCTATTCCGATATCACCAACCGCAAGAACAGCATTGAGCCTTGCTCTGACTGTTTCCTACAGTACGAGGCTGCTATGCTAGGCTCTGTGTATGGCAGACAGCGCGTTGATCCAGATTCATTCTCCTCTCTTCTTTCGTCTTGCAGTGTACCAGGCTCAAGCTACCCTTACTCGACGCCAACGAGCACCAGTGGTTCGACAACCTCATCTGCTACTAGCTCACCTATTGCAACTTGCACCGGGACCGCTTACACTGTCCAGGAGGGCGATAGCTGTGACTCCATATTGAAGGCGCATAAAATTGCTACGGATAGGTTCATCACCCAAAATCACTTTGATGCAAACTGCAGCACTATGAACGTGGGAGACAGTATCTGTCTCGGGGCAAGCTGTTCATTATATCAGGTTCAGTTGGACGACACCTGCAGTTCCATTCTTTCCAATTATACTTTCTATTTGAATCAGCTTCTATCTTGGAACCCGTAAGTTGAGCCCATGGACATGAAGTTGTCTTGCCTTGATTGAGTGGCATTTTTCCACCTCTCCCACTCCGTTCATAATTTAGATCCTAATGAACCTCCAGAACTATTCATACCAACTGCGACAACTTGGATACCATGATCGGAAAGGAAATTTGTGTTGGGTGAGCTTATTAAAGAACTGAATAGGAAAAGAAAATATCTAACCTTCATGTCTCTTCAGACCACCTGGCCAGAGTGAGTGGGATGTTACCACAACTAACTTCACTACATCTTGGAATGTGTAAGTGTTTTTATTATTTTGCCATCTGATGGCCGATCTAATGGCCTGTCAGTACTTTTGTTCTGCCAACAACCTCTTTCACAAGCATCCCTGCTTAAACTGGAACCCCAAACTATACCACTAGTTGGTTTGTGACAACGAGCACAATCTCAAACTACACCCAGACTGCTACTGCTTCTCCCTCGGCTGTTGTCAGCTCCTATAATGACTTGAAAAAGTACTGCCCAATTACCTTCAATGATGCTATGTCTGGCTGGGATATCACTTCTTTGCCGGATGATTGCTACGATGGCCTTTTGGAATACTGCAAGCCCTCAATCAATGCGACAATGCCAACTAGTACCCAGTTCCCTGCTTCATGTTCGCCTGCTTACTACGAGGTGACCTCCTCAAGCGCAGTGGTCACCCCAACTAAAAGCGCTGCGCCTACTCAGTCTGGGATTGCAAAGAATTGTGAGTCCCTAGGCTTTCGCTCCAGCTTCCCCGCCTGATATCGCTCCCCCTTATGCCCTCTTTTTTCCTCCTCCATATGTGCCCTCCTAAACTAAAGGCTGACAATCTCTAGGTGATGCTTACTACGTGGTGAAAACAAATGATACATGTGCAAGCATTGTGAAGGAGTTCGGAAACTTCACCTTGACCCAATTCTATACCTGGAATCCGGCCACCGGCACATCCTGCAAACACTTGGACGTTGGTAAGCGAGCCATTTTACTTATAATTCAGCGAAGATCCCTCACTAACGTCTTCCTAGATGATGCCGTGTGTATTGGAATTCCAGGCGCATCAACACCGACCCCGACATCCAGCGGCGCAACCAGCACCGCAACCAACCCAACGCCATCGCCTCTCATGCCCAGCACAGTTACCGATTGTACCAAGTATTACTACGTCGTTGATGGCGACACCTGTGAATCAATCGAGGCAGCACATGATATCACAGCGGCTCAGGTAATTTCACATAAACTTCAATCACACATCTCGTCATTCTAACATGTTATTAGTTCTCTAAATGGAATCCTTATGTCTCAAATGGAAGCGACTGTCAACATCTCTGGTTGGATACCTACGTCTGCATCGGTGCTCCAGATTCAAGCAGCACAACGGCAACGATCTCCGCCTCGACTACTACGACACACGCGACAAGCACCAGCAGCGTACCCTCACCCATCATGCCTAGCACGGTTGCCGACTGCACCAAGTACTATTACGTTGTTGCAGATGATACCTGTGAATCGATCGAAGCGGCTTACGGTATTACAGCTGATCAGGTAAGTCACAATAGCGCAGCGAAGTAATCGAAAACTGACTTTCTTTAGTTCTCCACTTGGAATCCCTATGTTTCGGACGGCACCGACTGCCAGAATCTCTGGCTAGACAATTACGTCTGCGTTGATGCTCCAGACCAGGTTACGACCACGACCGCGGCTTCAATTACAACCCAGACTGCTTCGAGCACCACACCCTCTCCACTGGTCCCGAGTACTGATGCAAACTGCGCCAAGTATCATTATGTGGTTGCTGATGAGGACTGTGAGTCGATTAAGTCTGACTATGGTATCACTGCGGCTCAAGTAAGTTTTCATAGCTTCAATCATTAGAGAATATGGTTGGTAGCTAACTTATTCAGTTCAACGCATGGAATCCATATGTTGGAACTAGCTGTACTGGACTTTGGCTCCACTACTATGTTTGCGTGGGTGTATAAGAGAAACTTTACTAAATTCCATGATTTTGAGCTGGAATATTTGTCACTTTTAGTCTTCCCGCGCTGTTCTGGGTCCATGATCAGCCTTACGTATTCTTATAAACCGGATGCAGATCTTTTCAAGCTTAAGTAATAAGTTAGAAGCACCTATTCTTTCATACAAAGGATATCCCATTTGCTCCAAATCCAAAAGCTTCCTATAGGCCTTGTCAATTCTCTATAGATTTAATCCTAAGACCTGAAGGCCTCAAAAGCATGCAGGCTATCCAGGACCATAATCTATTTCCACTGCCTAACACCAACCTTTTCCTCAATCCATTTACTCTCATGTCCACCCAAAAGATTCCTCGCAAGAAAATCCGCATTATCTTTTAGTGCGGTCCCATAAGCCGAAATCTGACTTATGATATTCAGACAGGGGATCATGGCCTGCTCATTCCTGTCTCTGAAAGTCCTGCACCGGATTCACGCAACGCTGGCGACTGCACACATGACGCACATCAAATGCATTGCGCTGGAACACCATTTGATGTACAAAGACTAGTTCACACCAGCGGCACTTAAATGGCTTTTTTTTTTTTTTGTTTGTTTGAGATGGATAACGTCAAAGTGGCGCGTGACACTCCCAGCGTCATGATACATCTGGAAGCAAACATGGTCAGGGAGCCCTTTGTTTGCAAAGCATTGAAAGCAAGCCTCTAGCTTCTTAGAATCCTCAAGGTATTATTTTGTAGCACGGGGCGGCTTGCTAGCGACGGAAAAAGGTAGTTCACTTGGGCTGGCATAATTTTGGGTCTGCCCTGTATATTGCGGCTGATTTATAGGACCAGCCAAATGTAAAGGTGTTTCGCTTGGGCCGGTCCCTTATTGGACCTCCTTAAGGACTTCACAATACTGCACGACGGCTGCAGCACCTGTGTCACGCCAATTCCACTCAAATGCTCAAGGCTGCTGAGCAAACACTTTGTGACAACAGTTACACGATTGAACCACACCAGGTTGACGTGTCCAACTACGACTCCCTCCATCGCTTCGCCCAGGCTGTTTCGTCACACACATCGCTCGAGGCTGTAATCCACACAGCTGGCCCGTCGCCATCCGCAGGTTCCCCGCAGAAAATCCTAGAGGTTGATCTCCTTGGCACTGCCAATGCCCTTGATGCCTTTTTGGAGGTTGTGAAGCCCGGAACCAGCATGGTCTGTATTGCCAGTATGGCAGGCCACATGGGGTCTGGCTTATCTGCAGAGCTAGAGCGCCATCTCGCTACAGCGCCTAGTGAGAGGTTGCTAAATCACCCGGCGTTGCAAATTGACCAGGAGGACCCCCATGAACCTGCGCGAGCGTATGGAATATCTAAACGCGCAAATCTACTACTTGTTCAAGCATCGGCAAAGGCGTGGGGTCGCGTTGGCGGTCGAGTTAATTCTGTGAGTCCTGGAGTTATCTCTACGGCTGCTGGGCGACAGGAAATCGAGGGGCCTGCTGGAAAGTTCATTTCGCTGAGCCCAGTTGCGAGGGTTGGAACGCCGCAGGACATTGTCAATGCCATTGCTTTCTTGGCTGGTCCCGAGGCGTCATTTATCACAGGGAATGATATCCTGGTTGATGGAGGGGTTGTTTCATCATTGAAATGGGATATGCAAACGCTGAAATGATAGCATTTGGAGCTATCTCTATGCACTGTCGCATTGACATCTGAACGCAGAAATAAGCCCTGGAATGGAAGGTTTGCAGTTTATCATTTACTTTAGGCGTACACTATCTATACCTACAATGGACCACCAGTGGACCACATGCTGTTCGAGCTGGTGCATACCATGTAACAATATCTTTGTTTAAAGTTCATGTGATATCTTACAACGAACCTTTGCACCCCATCAGTTGGCTTTCTCGAACTTATTAGTCTCAGGCCTGGCACCCATATGGTGTGTCACCAAGCTTCGTAACCCCTTAACTCACCCAATAATCCATGTCAAAATCAGCAACTAGCACCACGAACAATAACGTTCCAGTGAGTCTTATGGAAGACCTGGCCATTTACTGGTGGGTATGTGCCTCCAGTACTTGGCAGCACACAATTATTGAGAACATATTGGGCGCCGTCAGCAATGCTTCCAAACGAGTTAAGCGTCTTTGACTCTTTTGCCTGTGTTGTCATGTTAGGAATCCTTGCAATAAAAAATAAATTTGCTTGATTAAGACACTTACATCGTTACACCACCAGATGGCCGAATCATACGAACAGCTGACTCGAGCGCAGTTACCGGGACCTGGTCCAGCCACGGGGCGGCCGCTGACACCACGTAGATACTTAATGCCATTCGAGATGGGTTTGTACCTCGCATTTGACCACTTGCGACAGACGTACTTGGCGCCGTAAAAATCGGTTCGTTTGACGAGGAGCCCGTCGTCGTCGTCACTCTCAGCTGCGTCCTTACCAGACACGGTAAAAGCAAAGTCCTCCTCCCACCGGGGGTTAAGAGTGAGCAGCTCCCTACGGACCTCTTCAACAGTGCCATTTAGGGTAATTCGCTCGCCGCCAGGGGTGACTTCAACATCCCACTCCGGCACATCGATGCCGTATCCGTGAGGAGCTTCGCCTTCAGTGTTCGTGATGGCCTAGGGTTAAATGTGAGTTCCTGGGTTGAGAGTAAAGGATAGGCTACAAACCAAGGAATATACAGCAGGAAATGTGGCAAGAATCTTAAAGAGCTTCATTGTCCTGGAACAGGGTCCTTCGATGATGGATCGTTTTTACTGTTTTGTCGCCTTGTAGATTGTGTTCTGCAAAACGAGAGACTGGACGGGCTTTTAACGCAAAGACTGGAGTTCAGGACCGTACCAGTTCGTAACATTCGTCCTCATCTGGACAGTTCTCCGACCGTTTGAACCCTACGAGGGCAGCGCTAATCGCATTGAATGTTCGGGATTATGCCGTGCTCGCCATTCGGCTCAGGTAGCTGTATTGGTAGACATGAGGCTGTGTGCAGGATGCAAACACTAAGATCCACATAATATCCTTGTACAAGAGCAGCATTTAGAGCCAATGTTACCCTGAATCTTGGCACGATCAGGACTCGTGCTCAGCCAGCCATCAAACCATCAGGCTGAGAATGCGGCTGTGAGAGTGGAATGGCCCCTTTGGGTGAATTCCGGCGCTCGCCCCATATGCCCTATAAGGCATCAGCTGAATACTTCTTGGCCGTCAACAAATTCCATGCATGATGCAGGGTTAATCACCGTGTTCGTACTGCTTGCGGCTGAACGATTCCAGATTTTACAGGTCTGGAGACAGCCCACAACGGAGAGCAGGTCAATGAGGGGATCTCAAGTACTTGGCCCCAAGGTAGCATCGCATATAGTTTGTTCTAGCCAAACTTGGCGCCTTTGGCAATGTGTGCAGTCGGACTTCATGCTTCTTTTGGTATGTCGAGAGACCATGTTAGGTCTGATGTGGCGCACCTTCAGTCGAACAAGTAATTGTAGTCAACGGTCATCAAGCCCTCATACCCCACAGACATACAAGAATAGACGACGCCTGTTGCCAGCAAAAGTCTATATAAGAGCCCGGATGAATATATTGAGAAAACCTTGTCCATCAACAACCACCCTCCTCACCAACCCTCTACTTCCTAGGGAACTTCCCAGTATCCTCTTTCAGACACTTTCAATTTTGCATCATCATGAGATTCATCCCTGTTATTGGTGGGCTTTCGCTTTGCCTCCTTCCGGTTGCCTCCATGCTTCGAGTTCAGGGTCTAAATGACTAACAAAATGTATAGGGATTTGTGCTGGCGTCACCCACCCCATCCCCCTTGGATGGTTACGATATCTTTATCCCATCTTGGGAAGTCCAAGTCACCCCTGGAAGTGAGCCAGTAATCCTCAATGGAACAATTGACGAAGTTCACGCTGAGCTTCTCAAGTTGAATCCGAAATGGGACGATGATTTTCCCGGAGTCGACGTCGACGAAAGCAGCTCCCTAGCCAATCGAGACCTAGAATGGAGTCTGGAAAAGCGTACAGACTTTACGGAGTCCAAATACAACTGCTTTGGACGTTGGGGTCGCGCTCATGCTATCACCGTGCGGCAAGGGATCTCCTATCTGCGCAAGGTCACTGGCCGCCCACACGCAGCAGCTGGACCAGGCACCTGCGGAAGAGTGAGCTGCTCATATGACTCGGCTATTTACTGGTGCAACGATGTAGGTACACTGGGCTTGCTACAGAAACCTGCTGATTCTTTGTACAGGACAAGAACTCAAAGACTCCAAACTCATATGGTAGTATTGCTGATGGAGCTCAGTATCTACTGGCAAAGTGTCGCCTTGGTAGTGGCATTTCCGAATGGACAGCGGGCCAGGTGTTCCACAAGACCCACTGGAATGTCATTGTCAGGGAGGATAAGTGCTAAAGAAGTCGATCGCCAAGTTATATTGGTCAGGAAGCTTTGATGCTATTCAGCGCAGGCCGTGGTCTCCTACATGTTTTTGAGATTCAGTTGAATGTAGATCCTTCCTTTTTTTTGTCCGTCCCATAAAGTGTTCAGCAGCTTAAACTAAGCCAGTAGGACTTAGAGTATGTAGCTCGTTCGTTGTCACCATCTAGTACTGTCTAATAGCTAACTTGTGCTCGCGTATTAGCGTAGGCGTGGTTTCGACAGGCTACTATCCAACTGGAGGCTTGAATGATGAACACATCCTAGTGTGGATGGAAACGGTACACTAGGCACGAGTTCACATAACAAAAGCATAAAAAGGCTTATTTATAATTCTAGGCAAAAATGTCAAAAGGCACCTGGTCTTAGGTACTGTGGTTGCTCTTCCTAGGGGTGCTGGATGGAGTCGGCGAATTTGGCTGGAATTCGGCGACTGCAGCCCACTTATCCGGGCTTCAACTTTGTTGTGCTCCATATTACGTGTTATTTTATCATTACTCACTTAAGGTCAGAAGCCAATCTTGTTTAATTTGTACAAGACCATGCTTCGCTCTCCTCCCTTGTTAATGATGACAATGCAACTGACAATACCTTACTCGTACTAAATCAGGCTGAACCACTGGAAAGTCGCACTTATTCTTCTACTCCTCTAGGTCCCCTATAATACCGGTTCGACTTTGCAGATGTCACCAAAATGTGCAAGGTGTTGCAAAAGAAATTAACGGAGCGTCCACTGCTATGTAGAGATGAACCAGTCGGATCAGCTTGGAGGAAGGGTTTGTGGTGGAGTTCGCCGAATTAGTGGGACTCCCAACATCAACATTAAACACTTGACTTGGTATCTGACACCTATATGCCTAGTGTAGAGTGAGAATTATCCAGCCTCAACCGGTTCTCCCGAGTTTCATGCCGATTACCCGTCTCATCTCCGTACACTCGCACAAGACCGCAGATATCGCATTAAAGTGCACTCTTTCCCCATTCCCATGAAGCCAACATTGCATCTCGTCAAGGTCACCATGGAACTTTGCAATCAGGAAAACAATGGCTCCAACGAGTTGGAAAATGCCTCACACGAGCTGAAATGGGAGGATGACCCAGCCAATGCGCATAATTGGAGTCTGCGCAAGAAATTATACAACACTGCTGTGCCGTCATTACTATGTCTTCTAATGTGAGTGTGCTCTTGCCAAGGGGGATGTTGCATGCTAAGACGCTACAGATCATTCGCCCTTGCCATTTACTCGCCATCCTATACTCATGTGCAAGCTGCTCTCCATACATCTACAACCAAGTCGCTCCTGCCATTTGCCATGTACGTATACGGACTGGCATTCGGACCCATGATTGCCGCCCCAATAAGTGAGACCTATGGTCGACGCTCTATCTATCTTGTTATGACGCCCCTGGCCACGCTATTCATTCTTGGTGCTGGGTTTTCCCAAAACTTGGCGAGTCTCACAGTGTGTCGTCTCCTGGCAGGCATGTTTATCTCAGCACCGCTGGCTGTCGGTGCAGGAACTATTATGGACATATGGAGTGCACCAGCTACAGGGCGCGGGGTGATGATTCTCATGACAATTGCTTTCCTGGGCCCAGCAATCGGATCCCTGGTTGGAGGATGGGTAGCGGAGTATAAGAGCTGGCGCTGGTCACAGTGGACGACCCTGTTTCTAGGAGCAGGCTGTTGGGTTTTTAGCATGGGCGCACAAGAGTCCTACGCCCGTCCTATCCTCCACCGTCGCGCGCTCAAACAGGGCCAACCGCCTCCGCTTAGTCCAATCGCTAGCGGTTTGGCTGGCGTCCGAGCGATGTTTACGGTGACTTTGGCGCGGCCGGCTTACATGCTCTTGACAGAGACTATTGTCGCCATGTGCTCCCTTTATTCCTCACTTAACTTTTCTGTCTTATTCTGCTTCCTTGCCTGTGTGCCCATTGTATACACTGACGTATACGGCTTCACGCCGGGCGAGTGTGGACTTGTCTTTATCTCATTGGCACTGGGTTGCGCGCTCGGCTGCCTTGGCCTCCTTGCAACAGACCAGTATAGCAGGACACTGTATCAGCGACGCCATCCGCGGGCTACGAGCACTCCCCCGCCAGAACAAGCCCTATGGGCGGCCATGCTGGGCGGCCCGTTCATGCCAGTTGCCTTGTTCTGGTTTGCGTGGGCGTCGACCCGCAATGTCCACTGGATGAGTAGTGTCGTTGCTATCGGGCTTTTCGGCTGCTCGAACATCATGATATTTGTTCGTTGACCCACTATTATCATCCTACTTTTACCTGAGACGAGTTCTACGTGCTTATCAAACAAAAGGTGTCAACGGCCCTCTATCTAACCCGTGTGTATGGGGCACAGTTCGGCGCCTCAGCACTTGCTGCCAATGGCCTGCTGCGGTATGGTATTGGTGGCTCGTTCCCTCTTTTTACTGTTGCCAGTACGTATCTTTCCTTCCTCCATTTTATACGTGGCCTTCGAATTGAAATTGATTATCCTGACTGCGGTCTAGTGTACCATAATCTCGGATACAACTGGGCATCTAGCCTTCTAGGGTTCTTGTCCTTGGCCTTTGCGCCCCTGCCATGGTTGTTCTATCGCTGGGGGGCCAATGTCAGGAACCGAAGTGCCTATATTTCAAAATAGAATGGGCACGATACGATTTGACAATGTTGAGAATAACCAAGCAGGATGCGACACAGTAAAAGAGCCTGAAATGTAGGGAAAATGGAGAAAGTGTTTAACGAATTCACTGCAATGGTTCCGCCATGTCATTTTCAATCATGCGTACACATGTTGTGTATTTCTCTTTGTAAAATATGTGATGTAGACACTTTGAAATCAACCCATTCCTCTGTTTAGCGTATCTAGGTTTCTCCCTAACATCGCCTTATAAGATACGGGGTTGGGTGGGCTGCAGTGTCAGGGATATCAGAGACGGATTAGTCTTTGAGACAAAACAGACTGGTCAAATAGACTTACTTGATGTGGTCTAGCTGAATGGAATAACTGATTTTCCATTCCAGTCTCGTCTGGTATGCTGTGCTGTGGGCCACGCAGCCTGGGCTTCCACCTTGCTCTGAGATGGAGAATCTCCGTCTACTGTCCTCTCGTGATGGATTCCGCTCCTGTGGCCTGTCTGAATTGTCGGGAAAAACACCTCAAATGTGACGGGGTTCGCGGAGGGTGTGGCCGATGCCAATCTTTACAT
Source organism: Aspergillus stella-maris (assembly GCF_047715825.1). NCBI lineage: Eukaryota > Fungi > Ascomycota > Eurotiomycetes > Eurotiales > Aspergillaceae > Aspergillus > Aspergillus stella-maris. The sequence continues at coordinate 231,720 of NW_027396842.1, read as the reverse complement.
CTGCCATGCCACTTCATCCCCTCTCGCCGCGGCCGGAAGTCTCAACGAGCAGTAGCAGATCGAAGCTGCTCATCACCGAGCTCACCAATGCCCTTGTTTCAATCCACTACTTATCCTCTGGATCTGCAGCAGCCGGGACAGTCCTCCTCGGATTCGGGCCAGGATCGAGACCTGCAGCTCATTTCGCTCTACTATCTCCACTTTCACCAGGCACATCCTTTCCTTCCCCCAATGGAGGTTCTATTACAATCCAATCCTCCCTCCTATCTGTTGGACGTTATCCAGTCCACTAGCTTGCATTATCTGCGGTCTCATATTTTTCACGACAGCACCGGCGACCTCCTCTTCGCAGTGCAGGCGGCCGACGCGAGGGTTGAGAAAGCGCAGGCTCTGCTTCTCCTTGCAATTGTGCAGCATGGCAAACAGCAGCCCCACGAAGCGCAATCCTGCCTCGGTCAGGCCCTTGAATGTGCACTGGAAATAGGGCTGCACCGCCGTGAGGCATCCGATACCCTCAGTGTGGACGCTCCCTTGATGGCCGAGAGTCTCCGTCGCACCTGGTGGGAGATTTTTGTGGTCGACGTACTGCTGGCAGCAGTGCAAGTAGACGGGTACCTGCAATTCAAGATGGTCGAGACCCCCCAAGTCCCTCTTCCTTGCGCCCCAGAAGAGTATCAGCCAGGCTCTATCGTGAGCTCCATCTTGCCGACTCTCGCCGACATGGAACAAAGCAGTATATTTTGCAGTGATATTGAGTTCTCTCCCTACGCCTACCGAATCGAAGCTGCTATAATCCTACGAAAATGCTTGCAAATGGGTGGGACCCATGTCACCAAGGAGACGCTGGATGTACTCAGCGCTGCCATCACCGCTTGGTTCCATCGACTGCCCTCAAGCCGACGCCCCATCCTCCAGCTGAATGGCGCAGTGGACGAAGTTATGATGCAAGCCGTGATGATGATGCATTGCGCGACCATCTACCTGCACTTTCCCCGTTCTTCCCTTCTAGCCTTCCTGCCCACCACCGGTCTTATCATGTGTTCATCTCCGCCCACTCTCATAACAGCCTCTCTTGACCCTCAACTGCACACAGCAAAGGTGGCGGATGGTGCCGTCCAACTGTCTGGGCTGGCGACTTTGTCGGCTTCAGTTGTCAATCACACTCCATTCTTTGCCTGCACGCTTGTGCTGAGCTCCATCATCCAGGTAGCGCTTCTGCTCGCGGACAGTCTATCACCCCCCCATGCCAGACAGCAGTATCTTGCGCTGAACTTGGGGGTACTCAAGTCCATGGGGGAGACGTGGCCCATTGCTGCGAGCGCAATGCAGCAAATTCGCCAGGCAGTGATTGAGGTAAGCACAGCCGTCGCGTGCGACACCAACTCGTTGCTAGACAATTTTATCATTGGTGCCTAAGGTTAGTACTACTAAGAAGACTAGGTAGGGCTTGCTAGGCTAACGTGAATAGCTTGATAGGACATGGGCTAGACTGTTAAACTCGCATCAATTCAATGACTTCCCCCACGCTGGTAAAATCGTAGACTAGAATCAGTTGCTACCTTTTTGAGATAGCAGGACACAGCCCATCTCGCCAGCTGAAATCCATGAACGAGATGGACTTTCAGAAGGAGTTCTGAAATTTGGTGAGGTTGTATTCCTCCAAGCATACGCTAGAAACTACCGAAAAGCTAAAGAATGCACAATCTTTTGTTCAAATGCTGCTGGGTTGAATGGCTCTGACTTGTCGCTGAAGTCCTACTCTTATAACTGCATGAACTCCACGGGTCAACCCTATGAGATACCACAGTCGGCATCATCAAGGTCTTGACAGGAGCTCTTGCCCGCGGAATCCGTTTCTCTCGATCGTCCCCCCAATTGCGCGTCATTCGAAACGGCACTCGTGGTGCTGAATTACGACATTTGTGAATGGACGAGTCCATCACTGAAAAGCGCCACAAGCATTTGTTCCCTATCACCAAAGTCGTCCATCAGCTATGGGTCACCGCGACACGAGTCATTGTTTGTAGTTTTAGATGGACCTCTTCCTAGTATTGTTGGCGATGGCGGTTGCCGTGTGCTTCACTCGGGCGGCTGTCAAACACAGACATCACGAGGCGGTTTATCGACTCGAACGGAGGATGAAAAGTCGTGATCATTCAAGCTCCTTCTGAGTCTTGGGCCATTGCTGTTATAAGGAAGTCTGTTTATGCTCCTGAGGCTCCGAAGGATTCAGGTGGCGTTGACCCGGTAACTGTGCGACTTTGGTCTCCTTTGTCAACTGTTGATTTGTAAAAGGCAAAATAAGTGTTTGGTGTCTCGTTAAATATGTGGTTTCGAAGATGGAGGGTTCTCTGTGATCTCCACTACGAACCATACCTCTACCCCCATTGTCCTTGACCCCAAAATATATATTTCCATCCCCTCCCCTCAACAAAATTATAGGAAATTCTACATAGGTGGAATTCCCGGGCCTGTCTTCTCTCCCAGTGTGCAAGAATCCAGGAACAGGATATGATATGGAAAGGTTGCAGGCGAAGATGTCAACAGGCACATGGTTTCAGGTACTGTGAGGTTGCCCGAGATTCAGGATCACGAACTCGAGTGTAAACACAAACCACGCCAAGGAACAGGGCATTGCTTGGCGATAGACTCGCTAAACTCTTGTTAGTGTTACATTGGACAGAGTTGTCTGCTTGTAAGCTCCCCACCCTGCTGCATCCTGGCAAACGCGATGATCGATTCCCTTGATCATCTCCTCACAAAAGCACAGTAGGCGTAGAGAAGGAGGCCCGTCAGCAATTTGATTTCACTAAAATCAACTACTTGAATTGAGTGATTCTCGTCTTTTTGTTTCGGTCCAAATATGGAGACGCCCTGTTCATTTGCGCCAGGACAAATCCCATCGTTTGTCTTTGCTCCCGCTCCCTTCCAATTGTGATAGGATCTTGTTACGAGAGGTCTTCATGGGTCGTTCAGCGTTCCTAGGCCAGGAGACTTTGGAGTTTTAGTCTAGTGGTAACGCAAACAGGTCTTGAGGTTGCCTATCATGTCCAAGGCGCGAGGCTGAAGGATCACTGGCGGACCACGAGTTTTCCAGGACAAACACCTGGTTGGACGTGAGTTGCTCTGCCAAGGACACCAAGCGCAGCACTCAACCATACAAGGAAGTCATTGAGATTACTATATGTAGGCCAAGCTTATCACTGCCCCCGTGTACAGTGCACTGCCCTGATTGTGCTAACCAATTTGATGATATCCCTACACGTTAATCTCTTCTGCGGCTCTGGCCCGAGCTAGACGGGATTTTCACTGTCAGTGTCGGGCTAATATAAGAGAGATATCCCCGGAGCCTGAACCCCTGGCTCGCGGAATTCTTTGGGCGTCCTGAGAGCCTGCCGCGCTGCTCGTTGGCCTCCCTCACCCAACATGGCTCTCATCTCCATGCCCGTCACTCTCTTGATTATTTTGTTCTTCTTCGCTCCCCTATGCCTGGCACGAGACTGTTTTTTGATGGACGGCGCAAATGTTACAGATGCTTTTTACCCCTGCAAGTCCGATCTCAGTCCAACCGAGCACTCTGCCTGCTGTGCCCGCGCTGAGGATACCTGTTTATCCAGCGGCCTCTGTCAGTCAGCAGGCGGCTTCTTCTTCGAGAGCGGCTGTACCGACCCAACGTGGGGATCTGACGAGTGTCCCAATCTATGTCCAGATAATCGAGGTGGCTGGCAAGGATCAGCAACTGGGCCCTGGGAGCCTGGTGACATTGTGCCTAGCTGGCAAGTCATGGTCTGCGCCCCGAATGTGACATGCTGTCGAGTATCTCCTACGGATCCAAGCTGCTGCGGCGATGGGCAATACGAGACCACATTCGAGGTCGGAAAACCAGTTGTACCTACGACAATAGTGACGGACACGCAGGGAGGCAACATAACCTGTCCTCCTACAAACGCTCCTGAGTGTGACAACACCAGCTCGGACAACGAAGGAGATGCGGCGGCTGCGACAAATGATACAACAGATGGAGAATGCAAGGAAACAACAATTGGCGCGGCGATAGGAGCATCACTGGGTGCTGCCTTGATTGCGATGGTGGGTGTTGTCTGGTTTCTTCTGATGCAGCGCAAGAAACTTGTTAAGACGATTGGCGCCTACGAAGCTGCCCAGGGCATCACTTACGGTCCCAGAAAGTCCACCTCTACACCAGTTATAACCTCGATGTACTCGGCTCCGATCGCTGAGATGGACACCACAAGATAATAGAAACTGGCTTCTTGTATATACTTCTGTAGCATAATACATATTAAGTGGTTGATGGCCGGTGGTCTACCTCTGTCCCTCCGGTCTTGGAGATATATAACACGGCCAGTCATAAGGCACCGCGGTGAAGTACGCCATGTAGCTCCATGGCTTACTGGTGTCTTGCTGGCGGAAATCGTAGTCTCGGACCAGTGTAGCAATGACTTTCGACAGCTCGATCGTAGCCAGGTTTCTCCCGGGGCAGGAGTTATAACCAGCTCCAAACTACAGTAGAATGAGTACGGCATTGGTATGACTTATGCAGTCCTGAATACGCACCGGCATGAAATATTTCTCAATAGATTTTGCTTCTTCTCCAAGCCATCGATCCGGGTTGAATTTATCGGCGTCCCGACCAAAGAAGTCTTTGCAATAGTGAATCACCCATGGATTCACACTCAACTTTGTCTATGACAGTCAGTAAATGTCTCCAAAAACCCGGCACTTCTGCTACGTACTCCTTCTGGGAAATAGTTGTCGCCGATTCTGAGCCCGCCCTTTGGTGCCACTCGTGCAAGGCCAAACGGGACAGGGCCAAAGATACGCAACGATTCTTTGATCTATACATACGTTAGCTCTCATCACTTTGATTTTGAGTGTCGCATACACAAGCTTGTAGATATTCCATATTTTGTGCGTGGGCGAAGGAGACGACCGGGTCGTTGCATCTTCCTTGTGCCCTCTCCGCATCAATTTCACTCCGCAGCTTCTCCAGATACCGCGGTTTTCGAAGCATGTGGTATACAAATGACTGCAAGGTGCCGCTGACTGTATCTGCGCCCGCGCCCACTGTTCCCGTTGCCGTTGCTTGCAGGTCGGTCATTGTCATGCGCTCGGGGTGCTCTTGCAATGTCTTCTTCCAATGTTCAATCATGTCATTCCGCGGATTTGGGTTCGATTGCCTGCGCTGAAGCGCTGCCATAGTCGTGTCAAACAGGTGGTTGTTGGGCATGAGGTTGAACTTTGTCAATAGGGGGTTGCCCAAGGTCAAATTATGCAGCCACTGGAAGTATCCTGCTGCTGCAATATATGCATTGAGACTGCGGGAATTTGCTATCGAGCCGCCCAGGTCTTTCCCATTCTCCAGAAACCCAAAGCTCTCTGAGAAGACGACTTCGCCGACGATATCAAAAGCAAGAAAGTTGAACCAGTGGTCGAGGTTGATCAACTCCTGCTTCGCGGCAAACTGGTCGAATCTTTTCAGCATCAAATTAATCATAGCATCCATATGCTCCTCCGACTTGATGAGATTTGACAGAGTATACGCGGATGCGACATTCTTCGCTCGTTCGACTCGTCGCTTCGGGTCAGTCTCGGACATGGGCGTCTGGAACTCCTGGTGAGGGAGGGCGAGTACTCTATACCATGGCGCCTGTCGTACTGCAAGTCAGAATTATACCGGTTGGTTGAATTCGATGCTGTCCTGAGCGTACCTTTGGAATTGAATTCAACAAGACGGTGCGAATGGCATCTGGATGGCAAACACTCACTTCGTCGTGAGCGATACGTACAAACGGGCCTGTAAACAATTATGAGCCATTTAATGCAGGTAGCAAGGTCAGCGCACTGACCGTGCTTTCGATGCTCGTCAATACTTTGAACATTGATGTCTCCGGCAAAGATGCGAGCGATATGCCATGCGCGCGTGAAGGAGGCAAAGAAGGGACCGGGGATGTTACTGATGGGAGACTGGTATCTGCGCCAAAATAAAAGCAATATAATGTAGTTGATTACACAGAGTGAGACTGTCCAGGCGTCCAGAGTAACTATCGCACCCATGATGAGACTTGCGGTTTACACTCTGGCACTGCAGTTGGTTTTTGAGCAGTGGCAAGCTCATATGGACTGGAAACGGCCTTCAAAAGTACCTTGATCTTCGACTTCAGCGAGTGATGAGACACGCATTAGCACTCGAAGCGAAGCTGCTAAGCCTTAGCTGCATGCCAGTCGCGGTTGGTTTGGCTTGGGCTGGACACCGTCGATGCGCCACCCAGCCTAGTCGGATGTTCCACATGAATTTGCCAGGTAACATCGTTTCCCATGGCCACTTCATTACAGGACACGGCTGTTGAAGACTGGTTCTACCATAACCTTTAACTGTTCAGGTACAAGCTGATCCGTGACACTGGAGTCAACCGCCTGCCACAACCAACTTCAGTCTTCAACCCTCAAAAAGAAACACTATAAATATGCGTCACTAGGCGTGTTTCAAGAGGCCCTTGGCAGCTGCGGCAACACGGACCAGGATCGAGATCCCAGTCTCAATATTTTAACTCTTCCATCTCATTTGCAAGTGACAATAGAAAACTACCCACAGTCTTATCTTGACAAGGTACCAGCGCCCCTATACCAGCTTAGACAAATGATGTCTCTTGCGATGTCGACTCAAGATGTCTTCCAAATCCCCAACCTGCCTCCTTCTACACTATCAAACTCTGATGCAGCCACAATGGTCGTACTTCCCGTGGTAAACAACGCTCAAAAGTCAATATTAGGCGTCTCTGCTGTCTTTATCGTTCTACCATGTGTTGCTGTGGCATTGCGAGTCTACGGGCGCCGCCTCAAGGGTGTTCCATTAGACATGAGTGACTATCTGATTATGGGTGGTCTGGTAAGGTCTCTCCTCGGTCTCCTGGTGATTTGACAAGCTAATACATGGTAAGGCTAATGTGGTCGCATTTGCATCGGTGGACATTTCTTGTATGTACAAACTGTTTAGTGTGCATAACGAGCTGACAGGATATATAGGCGTGCTGAACTGCGGCGTTGGCTACCACATGATCGAGGTCATCCAGGAGCATGGGACAGGCCCGGTCATTTTATTTATGAAGGAGCTCGTCGCTATTCAGATCCTCTGGGCTGTGGGAAACTCCTGCGTCAAGCTGTCGCTTGTCTCCTTCTACTGCCGTGTCTTCTCGTTCCCGTACTTTATTCTCATGGCAAAGGCGACAGCAACATTTATAATACTCTGGGCCCTTGCTGTGATACTTGGCGGATTTCTTCTCTGTCAGCCATTTGCCTACACTTGGGACCAAAGTATCCCAGGTGGCCATTGTGGGAATCAAGTGGTCTCTTACCAAATCACCGGGGCGCTCAATCTAGTCACTGACCTCATGGTGCTGACGATGCCGATGCCCTATCTCTGGAAGCTGGAAATGCGCATATCGCAAAAGCTGCCATTGATTGCGGTGTTCGCCATTGGTCTTTTGTAAGTCGCGAGAATTGCCGGCAAATAGTCATTGCATCTGACAAGTGCTGCTAGTGTCTGCGTTGCAACAATTATGCGTCTCGTCTCTCTCTCCCTGCTCGACTTCAACGACCTGACTTTCAACATCACCGATGCCTTGATCTGGGGCACTATTGAACCAGCACTCGGAGTGACGCTCGCCTGCATTCCATTTATGAAACCCGTCTTCCCTTTCACCCGCTCTATGGCCCGATATACAACCTACAGCTCCACAGACAGCAGTAGCGCCAGAGACCCCGGGCGGAAGATCTTCCAGCATCCTCGTGATCCATACCCTATACATACGGTGGTCAGTGCAATGGGGATGGAGACAACTACTTGCGGTTCGAGCCCGTCCCCGAGTGTGGATGGCCGGTCAGATCAAGATACCTTAGTGTCTAGGGCCTTCTCGGAGCGTGAGAAGGGACTGTCAATTATCGTCCAGAGAGAGTTCCAGATGAGTTAGGTCATGGCTACTTCTCGCTTCTTTCACAAGTCCTGTTGATAGTATGTACACGTTCCTGGGCCTATTTACATAACAGCCCACCGAATCAATCGACGACATTCATCGGCAGAATAGAGACATAGTCGACAGGAGCAGGCTCCTTTCCGTCCGGTGTTCCAACAATACGTAGAATGCTTCCCTCCTTAACATGGACATCTCTAAACGTAATTCTGGCCGCCGTCTGTCCATCGATATAAGGTGACGGTGCCCGTCCAATAGTATATTCAAGATCGCCTTTCCAATCCCCCACCATGTCATCATCGAGGAATAATTTCCATGTCGAGTTTCCTATGGCTTGGTCATAGTAGTTGACTGCAATGTTGTATGTGCCTGTTTCCACTCCGAGCCGCGCCCAGGCAGTCCCCTCGGTCGCATTGTCCGATGTCACGATGCAGTGAGATCCGCTCGCTGCTTCAAACGGACTGACAAGGTAGGGCTCATACTCTTCTAGCTCCATATTCTCGGCCTCGATCCGGTAAGGGTGGTTGCCAACGCGACCGGCCTCATCAGGGATACTGGACTTGTTGAAGTAGAATGTATTAATTGAGTCACGCCAAACGAGTGAGTGCCCGGCCTGGTAGACGAGACGAAACAGCACATGCTCATATCTCTCCGGGTCAATCTTGTCTTTAAGACTCTCCCAAAGCGATACAAACGTCTGCGCCACAGCACTCCCTCTGTAGTGCGCATCGTAAAAATGCTGAATCACCGTCTTGCCACTCTTGAGGACGTGAGTATAGGGTACGTGGTGAAACCATAGCAGCAGATTGTCAGGGGTTGTTTCGATATTTTCGTACATTTTATAAACCTCCTCGGGGTACTGGCCTGCGTTTTCAGTGCCATTCCACACAGTACGATCCATTCCAATACTGTCTGCATCAGCGCGTGTCCACTGACCCCAGGGATTGCCATCTTGGGATCCTGGATTGGGTCCGTAATGACCGAGGAGAATGTCAGTCAGGGTCTGAATACCCAAATTTCCCGAATAATCCTCATATGCCGGCCACGACTGCATGGACATCTTGGTCACTACGTCAATGACCTCTTGATCATGACTAAAGGTCATTCTGATCCAGTCCTGGAGCATTTCCACCGAGTTCGCAGACGGATCCCAGGCGAGTTTTCCATAGGCATAAAGATTCGTCATTGCTAGATGACTCCCCAACCACGTCGAGTTGAGACCGACGTTGACAACGCCGGCAGACCCTCCAAGGGTATTGCTAAATCGTTTTCCACTGATGATTTGGCTGACAGCTGATGCTTCACTGTTAACGCGAAGGTCAAAGTCTAGCACTTCCTTCCACATCGGTGCAAGATAGACCAAGTGACACTGCTGCCCTAGATACTCTTGAGTTACCTGGAGCTCAATGGCACTGGCTGTAGTCTGCAGATGAGCAAAGAGTGGCGAGACTGGTTCTCTGACCTGAAAGTCGATGGGACCGTTCTTGATCTGGACGACAACATTGTCCTCAAACGCGGTATCAAGTCCGTTGAAGAACTCGACAGCTGCATTCGCACGGTCGGCCTTCCAGTCCAGTGTCTCGTTGAGATTCTCATGATCGTAGACAAAGGCGCGGAACATGATAATACCACCATGGGGCTGTAGAGCATGAGCAAATAGGTTTGCTCCATCGGCCAGGGTGCGGTTGTAGGTCAGGGGCCCTTGCTGTCCTTCGGAGTTGGCTTTGACCAGGTATCCAGCCATGTCGGGGATTCTTTTGTACAGACGATCGGTAGCATCTTGCCACCATTGAATCACATCCTCGTCCAAGGGGTCAAACGTATCCAAGTCGCCGAGCAATTCTGGCGAGGCAAAGTTCAATGACAGACCGAGCTGGATTCCATACGGTCGAAACTCATTCGCAATCTTAGCCAGACCGTCCATGTTCTCTTCTGTCATGATTGTCTCGTTCGCATTGACGTTGTTGACAACGACTGCATTTAGACCGATAGACGCCAGTAGACGAGCATACTGGCCAGCGCGAGTGAGGTCGTCGCGGACTTTGCCATCCCAGAAAAATATCGAGTCGCCGCCATAACCCCTCTCAACGCTTCCATGGGTGCCTCCGTCCTGCAGATTATCCCACTGATTCACCCATCTAATCGGAGCGTGCGGGTTCGATGCAAAGGAAGTGCTCGGTATGTCGCCCTGGGCCAGTCGTTCGAGATAGTGGAAGGCTCCGTACAGTACTCCACGCTCATTCTGCCCCAGGATCAGAACATCGCTGCCTAATATTCCAATGTAATACCCGTCGTCGATCAACTCTGGCAGATCACTAAGACACCCGCATTCTTTGGTGTACGCGCTTATTGTTCCGATTGTTATTGTTGGGTCGTCATCGTGGGTTCTGGCGGAAGCAACATTGATAGACTTGCTGTACATGCCATTGATACCATCTACTATCTCGCGGGCGGCAGTAAACACCGGGAGCCCTTCAGTTGCGTTTAATGGAACGACGAGCGAGGGTATATTTTCGTGGTAGGAGCTGGCTTCTGGAACTGGCGCATACCGTAGCCAGCCAGCCAGGCCATCCTCTGCGGTTGTGAGGCCGAAGGAAGCGAACAAAAGCAGGGCAATTCGCATTTTTGAAGGTCAGTCGGTTCTATGCTCAATCTCCAACACCGCCGCCTCGGTCATGGGGCCTTTGGGCTTAAATGACATGGAGACAGTGCGCAGACGCCAAGTAATGGGTCCATTGTATCCCAATGAAGGCAGAGTCTGTGGATTCTTTTCGGACTGGAGGACAAATTGTCCCGGCTATATTCATCCAAACCCACTTGCGTCATGTCTTTCGTGCGGGGTGAGTTGCAAGTTGGAGATTATCCCTCTGATTTAGCCTGAAATAACGGTTATTGTTCGTATGCCAGTCTGGGGTAATATCCACGGCGATCATCAAAAGAGCGCGGGGAAGTGCTCCGTGTTGCATATATGATTTTTAAAGGGCACCAAAATGGCCCATACTGCCGCTCACAAGAGTGGTGAGCAGCCGTCAGAATGAGATTCTTTACTCGGTTTGTTTGTTGTGTGTCTGTGCTAGCAGCAGCAACTGGTGCAGTTATCAGAAAGCCGGATCATGACAAGCACTGGGTAGCGACATGGACTGCGATGCCCCAAGAAGTTGAGAGCTCTAACCTTCCTCCACAGCCTTTTGTAAGTACTGCTCCAAGATAGAATACGGACATTGCTGAAGGAAGTAGGGTGGACTGGACGCAGAGTATCAGTTTCAAAATGCCACTCTGCGACAGACCGTCCGAGTGTCTATTGGAGGTGACCGTTTCCGTATACAACTTTCTAATCTCTTTGGCAAAACGGAGTTGCACATAACCGCAGCATCTGTTGCTTTGCCGGTAGACGGAGGTGCAGGAATTGGGGAAGTAGATACCTCGACGATCCAACATCTCACGTTCGGCGGCGAAGCCAGTACAATTATTATGCCCGACGCAACTCGCTACACCGATCTAATTCATTTTCCTCTGAAGCCTCTCACAAATGTTGCAATCACGCTTTACACCAGGGATGGACAGGCAGGGGTTAATATCACCGGTCACCCAGGCAGCCGGACGACATCTTGGGTGACAGCAGGAAACAAAGTCGATTCTCCTTCAGTCGCGGGGGGAAATACTACGCATTGGTACTTCATCAGTGCCGTGGATACACTAGCCCCAAGAGACACTGTCGGCCTGGTGATACTCGGTGACAGTATCACAGACGGACGGGGTAGTGATGATAACCAGAACAACCGGTAAGCAGGTTCCCCAATCCTGAGTATATTCATTCTTTCTAACATACCCAGATGGCCTGATTTTCTTGCAGAACGGCTTCAAAAGAGTCATTCGACTAGAATCGCCGTCAACAATGAAGCAGCTGGAGGAAATGCTGTGCTTCAAGGCGGACTCGGTCCCCCTTTGCTTCAACGATATCATCGCGATGCCCTTGGTCAGAATGGCGTCAAATACGTTATGATCTTTGAGGGTGTCAACGATATTGGCGTATCGAATCCGGACAATGCGACCCAGGCAAAACTCTTCAACGACTTGATAAAGGCTTATACTCGAATCATTGCGGACTGTAAAGACGCTGGTTTGGTCACCATTGGAGCGACAATCACACCGTTCGGCGGTAGCCAATATGCAGACCCAATGCGCGAAAAAACAAGATTGCGAGTGAATGATTGGATTTCTAATTATAGTCCCTTTGATCACACTGTTGATTTTTCCGCGTTCATTGGGGTCGGAGACACCTTGAGGCCAGAGTTTGACTCGGGCGATCAATTGCATCCAAACGTCGCGGCATACAGGGAAATGGCTGAGCGAATTGACTTAGGAATATTTCATTGAAGCTTGGTTATACATGAGTTCTGTGTCTTTGGGGATAGGTCGCTCGAATATTGTCACTTGTTTTGGGTTCCAGCAGAATATATTCCAGCTGCCCCAAGGCGATCACTCAAAAATGTCACAACAAGAGAATTCAGGCAGTCTTCATTGTCTAATCTAAACATATGCAATGCGATCACCCATTCCTTTGACTGCGGCTCTGCGCAAGAAACAGGATCTCTTCCAAGGGATCTGGTACATCGAAGCGTGACTGTGGTCCCAAGAGATCGCCGAGAGTCTCATGCACGTCTAGTCGATAGTCTTGACCCACTGATTCAGTTGTCATATCTGGAAAGTTAGGAGCAAATCCGTTATGTGTTGCCTCGTTTCCTCGCTCTCCTGCGTAAGGGGAATGGATGTGGTTGTTGACAGTGGCCTCGCGGTCGTAGGCAGCCTGGACCAGCTTGCGAACATCAGACGCATATCGTTGTTCGTCTGGCCACATAGGCTGTTCCTGGATCGCTTCATGAGATTTTTGCGGCAAACCTCTACTTTGCTCTACGCGGCACAAAAGTCGTAGAATTGTCACTCCTCGTTTGGCAATCATGCTGGTCTCCCCGCGCAACAATATTGCGAGAGTGTCCTGGATGAGCTCTCGATGGCTTTGATTTTCTGCATCCGACGGTGGGCGGAATAAAATATCTAAGCAGAGAATTATCTGTTCACAAATTGTAAGCGAACGTAGAGCAATAAGGATAAGAGGGCATACACTGGCGGCCACAGAGAAGGCGTGATATATCCACAACGTAGGCCCTTCCTCCTCCGAAACCCTTTTGCACTCTCGGATAATGGTTTTGGAAGCGGCAATGCAAGTTCTTCGTGTAAATGCAAAAGCTGGATTTGTGAAGCTCGGCCAGAGAAACTTGCGGTGGATCATAATGATTTTATGGGCAGAGCTAATGGTCAAGCAGTGCCTTGCCCAAGGGACATAGCAGGGCCAAGAGGGATCTATCGGAGTATCCCTGAGCCATAAAGGCACATGCTTACTGGCAAGAGCCCTCATCTGAGTGTCGTATTTCAGGACGTGCTCGTACTTGGTGTAGAGGGTGTTTGATTGCACCAAGTCGTCCTGCAACTGGGGCATCAAACGCGCCACATCATACAACAGCCGGTGATAGCCTATGCTCGTGGGGACTTCCTCTGCTAGAAATGACATTGTATCATCTCTACAGTTTATTGGCTTGTCTGTAGTGAAGTCCAGAAGGTGGATCAGGTAGCTCTCGGAAAATGCGATCGAGAACCAGTCCTGGATGCACAGCTCTGTCCATAGACGTCGACCGGTCTCTCTTTGAATAGCCATGTCGGGTTTATCATCAGCCGCGGACCCAAGCATATGTAGTCCCAGGCTCTGGGCGATTCGTACAGCTGTCGCGAGCATCACCGAGTGGCTATTGGAGTGGCCCAGCATATGGGCGCTTATTGTCATGGTCGCAATGCATTCAACAGCGTAGATCGAGTGGTTTGAGGTGTAGTCTGCTCGATTCAAACACACTAAAGCTGCTTTGAACCATCGTTGCGCTATTGTACAGCGTTCTTGGTTGCGAAATCCCCAGGAGTATGCGACAGCAGGAGGAGCACAAGTGATACTCCCTGCTAGGATCGCAAAGAGCAGCGCAACCCACTGCAGGTTGACACCGGCTCTATCAAGATGTCCGCCATGACGATGAACAAAAATATTCAATTCGTTCTGGAAGACGAGGGAATGGAATGAGGCATGGTACCATAAAAGACAGTCGCAATGATACCTCACAATCTGCTGTGTAGTGCGCGGTTCAGGAAGGAGCAATTGGACAATCGCAAGCGACGAGGAGTCTTCTGACAGCCGCAAATGTGAGCTTTCCTCGTGATTGAGGCCATCATCAAATGCAACATCTCCTGGACACTGTGCGGGTGCAGTATCTGAGGTCCCAAAGGACTGTCCTTTTCGTCGGCCCCAGGCCAGAAACTCCAGTATAGTCGCAGCATCTTCCACCTCTGTGGCGTCGGTACAAGATCGAGTACTACGAGAAGAGGCATTTGCCAGCGAGGACTGTCCTGGGTCTGAACTGCCACGAGCGCTTAGCAGCGCTGGCGATGGTGATTGAAAGAGAGAGGCGGTGTCATTGTTGTTATTTGGCGTTGAGGGTTTCCCTTCTCTGGCTGCCTTCAGAGTCGCCTGCAGCTCCTGGATGCGACCGCTAATATCCCTCTCGAAAGCAGGGTCGTTGGTCTTATTCTCATCCGACGCCAATGTTGGGGGTCCTGTTGTTGGGGTTACAGGAAGGCGATAACAGGCAGCGCCTCTATTCGCCGTCAGAAGGAAGGCCTCAGCAATGCAAGGGATGATCCTACCTCCTCGTGCAGTTCCGACAAGGGACAACCTTATCACACTTGATCTTTTTGCGCGTACACTCGGCACAGGCCAGTCGTTTTCTTTGGATTGACGACCTCATTCTCACGGAATGCGGGGGTAAGACTCAGCTATCAGAGATCGGGCGAGGATTGGAGAGTATATCTCTGCTGGTTATCAAGTCGGCCGGAGGATCGGCCGGTGCAGATAACAGGGATCAGGAGGAACAGATAGACTCCAAAACGCAAAGATAGAGGGGTAGCCAGTTAAGAGTAGCACAAGACGTGCACGCTGACATCCAACCTCTCATTGCCTCAAGATGCGCTTTCTTCGTCGTCGGTATTGGGCTCTGCCTAAGCAGTCCAGCAGTATTGCCCCAGAGCATGTGTGGAGTAATGCTGGTATGTTCTCTAACTCCATAATATCCACGTTGAAGTCCTGTAGCTAAGATACTCCCAAAGACCAAGATCCTGTCCCACCGGAGAAATGGACCTGGACAGGCTGGACCTTCACGCAGTACTGGCTATCGGATCTAGTCACCATCTCAACCTGGTCCGCTGCAAGCTCAGCTTTTGCTTCTGGGCTGTCGGCGACAGATACCATCCTGCTGACTCTTGTAGCGGCGTTGTGCAATGCTGTCCCTACCGGTAGGCTCCTGTCGTACATCAGTTGTGACTCAGATGCTGATTACTTGCAGTGCTTAACGGCGCAGTCGGCGCGGACTTGCACATCCCATTTCCAGTTGCTATCCGGGCGAGTTATGGTACCTACTTTGGGTATTTTTGTGTTGCCTCTCGCGCAATTCTGGCCATGTTCTGGTTTGGCGTACAGAGTTCGTATGGGGGAAGATGCGTGACTCCGGTAAGACTGATATCCCCATTTTCTGTCAAATGCCCTAACAAATTACGAGATTATTGCTGCCATCTGGCCCAGCTATACGAATCTTCCGAACCATCTTCCAGCTTCTGCAGCAATCACGACACAGGGGATGATCTCGTACCTTATCTATCACGTCGTTCAAACTCCGTTTTTGTTCATCCCAACGCATCGCCTCCAATACATGTTCATCTTCAAGTCAGCCCTTGTCCCTCCAATGGCCCTGGCAATGGTCATTTGGATCAGCGTCAAGGCTGGTGGGGGTAGCGACCTGTTCAGCAAGCCAGCTACTGTTCATGGCTCCGAGCGAGCATGGCTATGGCTCACAAACATGACTTCCATCACCGGTGGATTCTCAACACTGGCAGTTAATATCTCCGATTTCTCTCGCTTCAGCAAGAAACCAGGAGGCCCTGTATGGCAACTTCCGATGATCCCATTCTTCAAAGTCATCACCGGCCTCTTCGGTATAATTGCTGCGAGCGCCTCTCAGAACGTATACGGGGCTGTGCTCTGGAGTCCACTAGATATTATTGACCAGTGGCAAGGATCTCCAGGCGGACGAGCAGCTGCCTTCTTCTGCTCTGTTCTTTGGCTGCTGGCGACAATCTGCAACAATATCTCGGCAAACTCCATATCATTCTCCAATGGTACAGTGCCCACTATCCCTATACTTTATTTCTCGCTAATACTGTTCTTAGACTTGACAACGATGTTCCCCAAATGGATCAATATCAAACGCGGCGTGGTCATCTGTTTCCTACTCGGTGGATGGGCGCTTTGTCCATGGATCATCATCAAAAACGGCACAACTTTTCTCAGCTTCATGGGGGCCTACGCCATCTTCATGGCTCCTATAGCTGGTATCCTCTTCTGTGACTACTGGATCATCAAGCGACGCAAGTACGATGTGCCAGCGCTGTATGACCCGCGTGGTATCTACTACTATCAGGTACGTCCTCCACTCTTGTCTTTTACTGTACTATGTTGCTAACAACAACTAGCTTGGAACCAACTGGCGAGCCCTCATCTGCAACTTGGTCGTCATTGTCCCCTTGCTCCCCGGCCTGGCTAATGCTGTGACGCCAAATAATGTCTCCGTCAACACCGGTCTCCAGCATCTTTATTCGATAAACTATCTCTACGGGTTCTGTCTGTCGGCAACTCTGTATTTTGCCCTCAACCACTTCTGGCCCGATCGACAGACTCTTATTCCTGCTGTTGTTCCGGGTGTTATTGTTGACCATTTGAGTGGTAGTAACTCCGATAATGAGGCTTCGGTCGTTGAGCAGGCGGTTGTTCCGGATAAGTTGCGTTCGAAGGATGTCTAGCGCTTGCCTGGGATAGTCTATGCGAGTAATTCCGTACGATCTATTAGTTTGTTATAGGAGGACATGTTGTTTTCAATCCTACCGTCCGAGTTCTGGTATTTTTGCTACCAGTGGACTACATCTTTCAATTCCCTTTCGGTTCTTTCTCCCATTATCTATGTAATCATCTCGGACCTTGGAGGCAGAGTCTTGAAGCATGTGTTTACATTCAATGTCCTAATTATCAGTCTACTACTAGAAGCCGATAAGTTTGTGAGTATACTTTCTCCTACATACAAAAGATATATCTAGCCAGATGGATGATCCGAGGCCGCAATGTTACACTGATGCATCGTCCGAGGGCCATACGACTCTGGAAATTCGGTCTATTGTCGGGATTAGTATTAATCAAGACATTAAAAAGACAAGAACATACAATACTGTGCCATAAAGCTCGGTTGTACCAGAGAATCACATCTTGCTCCTGGTGAGGGTGAGCGTAGATGTTCTCCGGCGACAGAACAGGGCTCATAATTCTGATATTCGATTAGCATCAGCCACTCGAAATGAAAGATGTACTTACTTGTGCATAAAGGCCCTAACCTCCTTCAAATCGGTAATAACAGTTTCCTCGCCGTTGGGTCCATCTTTCAGATATAGTTTGAATGCACCCTGACCATGCACCTGAAGAGACTTCTCGCCCGTGACGGGGTTTGTCCACACCATGGGATAGATGCAGATCTTGTCCTCGCTCCATTCTGGCAGTTCATTGAGTGGTACTTCCTTTCCCTCCGTCTCCAGGGTGTGACCGAGCTGTGAGCTGCGGGCAGTCGACATCCACTTGAAGGCATGAGGTGCGTACTCAATTCGGCTGTTGAGGACAATCTTCTTGGTCTCGTCGTCAAGCAGTTCCAGAGCCCTTGATCCTGCGACCATCGCGGTCGCTCCAGGAGCAATGTCCATCGTCCGACCGGTACCATCACCCCAGTGAACAGTCACATCAGGACCTTTGGGTGTTTGAACAGCAAGGAGACACCCGACCCTTGGAGGAGGGATATTGTACAGCGCTCCATCCCAGTGCCACTGGTAGAAGCGACTAGCACCCTTGTCCCGCTCTTCTTGCGGAAGATGAGGAGGGATATGGAAGTTGACATGATCAATTCCTTTAACCTTGAAGCCGAGAGGAAAGTCGAAGTGGTTCTTAGGCACCTCGCCCCTTCCCAAGATGTGTACTTGAGGTTGCGCATTGATGGCTGGTCGGTTGGGGAGACCGTAGATGGTCACTCCGTTCTCAGACAGCAGCACTGGGTCGGCGCCGTGCGCGAATCCTCCTGTCTTTTCGTCTGGATCGAAACTAATGCATTGTCAGACACTGCGAGCTTTCACTGGATGAGGTATCATACCAAGAGGTCAGACGGTACTGCTGCTGTGGCGTCAACATCTCCGGCTGCTCTTTGAAAACAAGCAGCTTATGCCTGTGCAGGGCATCGGAAATAAGGTCGAAATCAGCAGAGGTAAAATTGTTCAGGTCGGCTCCATAGACCTCTGCTCCAAAGTCTGCTTTGCTCCCCTCTGCGTGCTGAATTGGTACAATCCTGCCATTGCTTGTGGTGGACTCGGGAGGGGTGTATACCTCTCGCACTGTGAGGATCTTGGGCGGTTCGGCCAACGTCTCAGTTGCTGAGGCAAACACCATTGTAAAGGTTGTTGTTCTCTTCGTTATCTGCACCTGGGCAACCCATTTTATCCTTGTGAAAGATAGTTCTACTTTGCAGCTGTCGGTCGGCCGACTGTGATAGAGCCTTCCGATCGATAGGGGATTGACTCCTGATCGGCCGAGGTCTCTTTAACTCTTGATAAAGGTTTTTGCTTTATTTGAGAGTAGTCTGATTGACCAGAAGCATCAAGGCAAATAACAATCGCAATGGCTGTCATGTCTTGCTATCACGAAACGGCGAATGGGACCAAGACCCATTACACCACGGTCGGAAATCCTGAAGGGACCTTGATTGTCCTTATCCACGGCCTTGGAGGGTCGACAGAGACATTCACACCGTTAGTCCCTCATCTTCAACCGGAAATCTATAGAATTGTGTGCGTTGACCTCGAGGGCTTCGGCAAGACCTTCCTATCCTCCCCCGACACCGTCCCCAGCATCACCCGCTATGTCGACGACCTGGAATCTCTCATGGCATCTCTACCGGGTGCTAAAGAAGCGCCGATGACGATAATCCTGATCGGCCACAGTCTTGGGGGAATTATCGCAACCCAGTACGCAGCCCGTCATCCAGAGAACATCCACGGTCTTGCACTCCTTGGAAGCGGCAGATCAATCGCCAACATCCCAGCAGCCCGCGAGAGAATGCTCGGTATGGCCGCAAAAGTCCGAGCAGAAGGAATCACTGCAGCCGCGGAAATGGCTGCTGCTTCCAACTTCCCATCGACTGTCGAAGTGCCGTTGAATATGCGCGATACAGTTCGCGCATCTGTCATGAAAAGCGACCCGGAAGGATATGCAAGGGCCTGTGAGGCTATTGCTGGCCTGAACCATATTGATCCTGATTACAGTCTCATTACTGCGCCCACTTTGCTCCTTGCTGGCAGTGGAGATGTGATATCTCCGCCGGAGAGGTCATATGGAATCAAGGGGTTGATTGGGGATAACGCTTGGGTGAATGTTCTTGAGGGAGTTGGGCATCAGTTTATTTTGCAGGATTTGGAAGGCTGTGTTCGTGCTTTGGATGAGCTTTTTGATAAGTTCAAAAAGGCTTGAGGTTGTATCATCAGCAATTCATCTCTATAACCGACTTGTTCTCCCAATATTCTTTCCCAGACCATGACGCTCGTAGACATTTCTCACAAATCGTACTCTATTGATCATCCTCTTTGCATCGGGACTGTAAGAATAAGCTGGTATCGATACGCAGCTTGGTCGTTAACTTCGGCCGACGCCTCGGCCGGGGATGCTGATCGGAGGTCGGGGTTGAGGTTGGAGAAGCTGCAGCATACTCCTCAATCGGTGGCTTCAGCATCGATCAGACATGATAAGCTGCGGTCGGAAGCGGCCGATCTTGTGTTATGCAGAGTGGCAGTTGACAGTTAAATGGTCATTCACTTGCCTTTGCCGCGCGGTCTTGCAGGTCCTCACTCAAGAGAACAACATACCCGCTATTCGTACCTCGTTCAATAGCATCATGGCTTTGGGTATAGAAGAGACTTCAAAGTTCAAGGCGACTCCCCTCGAGCGCCAGTCAGGTGAGAAGTACAACGTATGTCTTCATCATAACATTTTCTGGTCGCAGCTGAGATGCCATAGTTCGGAGCGGCGGTGACAGGAATCGATCTAAACGATATATCTCGTACGTACTGTACCCGAGTACTTCGTGTCTTAACTGACAGGTACTAGACGAGGATGTTGATCGCCTCAAGGCTGCCATCTGGCGTCATAAGGTCGTCCTAGTCAAAGGACAATCCAACCTCGATCCAAAGAAGCAGTGGGATTTAGTAAAGAGACTAGATCCCAATGCCACCGATGGCCACAGTCATGGCAATCTTGCTCATATCAAAGCAAAGGGAGGGATTCTTGCGGTAGGTGCAGCATCGGTGCCTCTGCAACCCATCCATAGCTGACAATGGAAACAGCAAGGGCGAGATGTAGTCGGTATTCCGGGCGCTGAGAACGTGCGTCTCATTGGCAAAGGCTTCCAAGGTGATGATCACTTTGGCGTCAAGAACCAGACCATCGAACGCGGTCTCAGCAATGACTTCCACGCGATACCTCCCCTTTTAGAAGACTTTGAGAAAGGCATCACAAGATTTCACCGATGGCATCTTGATGCACCCTTGTACGGCAAGGATCCAGCATGGTTCACCACTCTGCGATGTGTGAAACTTCCCCAAGGACCTGAGCTTACCGTCGAATGGGCTGATGGCTCAGGATACACCATGAAGACGCCTCCAGGGCGCACAGCTTTCTTCAGTACGTCACAACTATACAGCCTGTTGTCACCCGAGGAGCAAGCACTCGCAAGCCACAGCTGGGTCGAATATGCACCATACCCATACAAGTGGATCGAGCGATGCAAGGGAAACAGCAACGGCCTCGGCCTTGCAGAAGGTGGCGAGCGTCTGACCATGGAGGAACTTGGAGAATACGACGCGGCATCAGTGAAGACGGTATAATCTCCCTCGTATACCTCATATCATTGTCCGCATGACTGACCACGCCATCATAGTACCCAATGGTCTGGGTTAACCCCCTGACCGGCGAGCGAGCGTTCCACGTCCACGGCATCTGCGCTCGGAAACTGTACCTGCGCAGCTCTCCCGACGAGGAGCCCCGCGTTGTAGATGACATCTCCGAGATCCGTAAATTCGTCCTCGGCATCCAGCACCGCATCCTGAAACCGGAGTACATCCTCCTCGCCCCCGTGGAGGAGGGGGACGTTATGATTTGGGACAACTACGGCCTGTTCCATTCGGCCGTGGACTACCCCGTTAGTCTGGGGCCACGATCAATGCATCAGGCGAATATCGGAGGGAGCATTGGGCCGCGGGGTCCCGTTCCCATCGGTATCACTGCGTAGGATGGCGCGGCTCATGATCCTCGTGGGGTGGGACAGGGCGTTGGACGTGGTCATGTGTATCTCGGCTCATTATTTTGCGACCTGAATCTATTCGATGTCTCAGTTGATCTTCAGTTTCGTACAGTGTATGGCTAGCGTGTCGAGCTGGGTATGCGTGACAATTCACCTTGCAGCCGCCACGGGACGATCTGTGGGGAGATCGAAGATCGCAAAACGCCATGTGGCGAAACATTCTGGAAAGTGTCAATCGACATGTCACGAGACGGTCACGAGACGGTCATCAGCGAGAAACAAGAGATTGTATCGAAATTGCGGTCAAAAACATCATTGGGTATAGTACGGGGAGGGTATATCACGGCTCGGCTGGAGGGAGAGTAAGAATAGAAGCCGTTGAGTCTCCACATTCACCGTTGAGTTTCATAAGACCGAGGATTATTGTATTGAAAGTAATACAAGTAAAGCGTTTCAGATGTGTTCCATTGGGTATGAGCAGTGGAGCAGCTGCTGCCATTATGACGTCTATATACGTATGAGTGAGAGAGGTATGAGATATGCAAGGTCGCTGTAAAACACAACCAAATAGATACAACGAATGTGGAAAAATAACGGAACGCTCGAGATGGCCACCGAATTGAACAAATAATTACAGGAAAATCAGTGCGACAGCACAGCCGGGTCCTTTCGTCGTCGGACGGTCAGTTTCGTCGTCAGGGGCGGTAGTTGGAAGCGCCCCCATCTGTGGATCTTTGGCCTGATGGCAAAAGGTTTGATTTCGTAGTTGAGAAGCATCTCAGCGATGAGCACCTTAAAGATGTGAGCGAAGAGCCAGCGGCCAGGACATTGGCGGCGTCCGTGGCCAAAGACAACGTATGATTCACTCGTGGCAGTCAAGGAGTTCTCGCGGCGCTGGGCAGAGGTGGCGTCGGGGTTATAGAAGCGGTAGGGATTGTATTCGTCGGGATTAGGGTAGAGGTCGCTGTCGCGATGGACGGCGTATTGGGGTATTCCGATCTTGGTGCCGTAAGGAAGGAAGAGACCGTTAGGGAGTGTAGCGCCGTCTGGAGCGACGACCATTCGTGTGGGTGAAAGAGCGTTGATGCCGTTGAAGCGAAGGCTTTCCTTGATCGCGCTGTCTAGCAGTGTTGCTTGTTCGATTTCGACGGCTGTCCATTTACCAGAGGAGCCGGCCGCGATGTTCTTGACCTCCTCTTGAAGCATCTCAATGAGACCTTCTTCGTTGTTGTAGCTGAGGATGTCGAGCAGTGCGCTGGTGGCCGAGATGCCGCTGGTGTGGACGCCGGGGAAGTTGATCATGAAGATGCGATATGCCAGCCACATTGTCTCGACCTCTACGGGCCATTTGCTCTTGAGACCCGCGTTGATGAGCATGTCTAGGAGGCTTCCCTTTGTCTTGAGTTCTTCTTCGAGGGCGGCGGGATCGGTTGTTTCGCGCTGCTCCTTGATCTTGGCTTCGATGAGAGGCTTCATGCGGGTGTGGAAGACTTGTTCTTGCCATCTGTTGACGAGTCCAACGACGGGGCCAATGACACTGGAAAGTTGATTAGCGAGGATATAGCAGTCAGAGGAATAGCGGGACATACGGGCGAAGAAAGGCAGGGAAAGCCTTGATGACATTGGCACCGAAGACAATAGCATTGGAACAATTCGTCATGGCATTGAGCAGGCTTGTATCCTTGCTCTGACCGGGTCCGATAGCAAGGACATTTATCATGCGCGCAGCCGTCTTTTCCATGAATGAGTATAGAGAAACGTCCACCCAGTTCTCCTCATCTTCACCCCAGATATCCGAGAGGCAGGAGCGCGCCTCATCCGCGAGAGCGTCTGCAATGGCATCGGACTTGAGGGTCTCGGTGAGGTCTTTGCTGACGAGCTTGACAAAGTAGTCGTACTTCTCGGCGAAGGCGAGGGGCCAGCTGGTGTACTTGAGCTGGAAGAAATCGAGGATATGTGCCTTGAAGCTGTACTCGTTCTCCTTGGCAAAGAGGACTAAGTTCGAGTGTTCTTTGGGCAGGACAACCTCATCGCCTTCATTGACACTGGGCATCACAAAGGGTTCCTGGTTCTTGGAGTACTATACAATGCGCATTAGCTTCGATGGGAAAGAGCACTGACGGCAACCTTGGGAGGCAAAGCACATACCTTCTCATACCCTTCTTGGATAAAGCTAATGGGATTGACGCCGATGAAGCGCTCGGCCGCACGGCGCAGGAAGTTCTGCTTCTTGAGGACCCATGGTATATCCTTGGGTACGGGCGAAGTCTCAAAGAGCTTGACAACAATGCAGACAAAGGCGCACAGGAAGCCCGTGGCAGAAAGGAGCGAAACGTCAAAGTCCAGCAGCATGGCGGCTGTCAATCGTCCCAAAGAGGAACGGGCGACTGAAACGGAAGAATGAATCGATAGAAGATCTCTGAACGACGTCGATCCTGTGGAGGATCATCGCCAGTCGGGGCCGTGCTGGGCTCAAATACTCGGAGTAGGCTTCATGATCCAAGCCAGAGACAAGCAAGATTCTTTGTTTCCTCAAGAGACCTATAATTAAACGAGAGTATTATGGAGCAGCCATGACAATGCCGGTTGGAAGCGAGCAAGACGGTGTCAGGGAAGAGTGGGAGTGGGCGAGATAGGCCCCTGGTCGATTCGCCAGGCCCAGGTCAAATTCCGAAAGCCTAGAGGGGGGATACGCAGTTCAGGCCAATCGGGAGCACAGGCATATAATCGCAGCTGACTCGGGCAGAGCAGGTAATTAAAGAGACGCAGTAATACGATGGAAGCCTCGGAGACGCCACGTTCCATGGCTCGGTAGCAGGGGAACTGCGAAGGCGTTGGGCTTGGAAGTTGGACCTGGGACTGGGACTGGGCGTGGGACTTGGGAGGAGAACCGGAGGAACTCTGGGACAAGCTTGGGTAGCTAAAGATGAGATGGTCCGATGAGTCCGATGGTCTAGAGGTCTGCATGTCGCGTGGGGATTAAACGCACGCGCGCGGTGCTGCAATTGGAATCCTTTGGGGCCGAAGAAAGCGCATTGTTGGCGAACTACGTGCAGGGGAGACAGATCATTGCCGTTTGAGAAGCAAAAACTCGGTGAATTTTCTGAAACCAGTTTAGGGGGGCATTCCCAGCGTCTGGGTAGGTGGACCTTAGGGTTAAATAGTCTGCAGCCCCGACTGGCTGGGCAGCAGCCACTACAGAGACTACTACACACTACTGGCCACGCGGTTCCGAGCTGCGAACTGCAAACTGCGTGTAAGCGATCGATCTGCTGCAGAAGTTGATCTCGCCGTCTCACCATAGGACAATGGCCTGCAACGTTGTGTTGTGTAATAATCCTCGGTAGATTCTATGGTCCATGGAACACGGAATATTCCTGTCCAGATAATGTATTATTGATTTCAAACTGACGTGGCGTTTGAGAGTCAGACACGTTACATGCATGGCACCCATGAAATTTGAGAAATATCAAACTCTGTTAATGCAGCATTCCTAACCGAGGTGGGGGATTCCCTGGTATACCCCCCAGTACCCTCGAGCCAGCCAAGATGCGGCACAGTCACTCCTCTTCTTGTGGCCTTGAAGCGATCCATGGTTCAATCTGCGACCGGAGGTTGATTCCTATCGCGAGGCCATCTGGCGACAGTCAGCCACCGGGCCACACCCAAGAGACACCACCATTTTCCGAATCGGGAAGGGTTGATACCCCATCGATCAGCGCCTTGGCAGGACGCACCCCCCTTTCCTCCGGCCACTCAGCTAGAGTGTT
Source organism: Aspergillus stella-maris (assembly GCF_047715825.1). Classification (NCBI taxonomy): domain Eukaryota; kingdom Fungi; phylum Ascomycota; class Eurotiomycetes; order Eurotiales; family Aspergillaceae; genus Aspergillus; species Aspergillus stella-maris. The sequence goes on along the minus strand of NW_027396842.1, from coordinate 206,436 downwards.
GGTCTGCTGCTGTGCGCGCCAAACCAGAACTTCCAGATGTGAACCGCCTGTGATGCTGTTGCGTCCTCCTCAAAGTTGTCTCTCCTCGCCCCCCTCTCCGGTCGCCAGGCATGCTTTTCTTAAGATAATGCCGATGCCAGCTTAGAACCGCAGGCCGGACCACCGTCACTGTCATTCGTTTCCCCAGCTCAGCCTGCGATGCCTGCTCAGCGACGCTCTCGGAGGTCACCGCTCGAATGCGCCCAATGTACCGAGGGCCAGATGGAGGTACAATCCGTCTCGATCCCTGCTCTTTCCCTGTCGTGCGCTGTTACTCGGACTAACCCTGCTACTGCTGCTAGTGCTCTAAAGCGCGCCCGCATTGCGACGAATGCATATCGCAGCGTCGGTCCTGTCGTTATCGTGATCAAACCTTCCAGCAGCCCCGAAAAGCCGCCAGGAAGACGACAACACAGAACTCCGTCGCCTCCGACTCATCCTTCTACTCCTCTCCCTCGCCACCTCCCACTGAACATCGGGACTCAATTACCAGCTCGACTTCATCTGACTCGATCGAATCCACATCGTCGCTGGCCAAGCCGGAAGATCCAGACAGTGCCGAAATATGCGCCGCTGTCAAAGACATGAGCATTGGCGACCAGAAATTGATGGAGAACTGGTGCGCCTCCACGGAATCATCGCTCACACATAGCAAGAACAAGGATCGGTCATGGCAGTCCGTGATCCGTCGCGAGTCAGCCGCCAATGCGGCGCTGCGCCATAGCGTCCTTGCTCTCTCGGCCATTCAATTGGCATCCACTACGCAAGACGACAAGGCGAAACGGAAGAGCCATTTACAGGAAGCCGAGAACCACTACCGTCAGGCCGTCGACAACTTTCCAGCTCAGAGCGATGACCTCGCCGAGTCGGGGTGCAATTCCGTTTTTTCCACTGCAAGCGTTCTTTTCATGTGCGAATTAGCATTCCCTTCGCTGGCCGAAGATGGACGACGACTCTCGACTTCCGCTACTCGTTCCCTTAGTTCAAGTCTTGAAAAAGAGGAGAAGGGGGAGAAGCAGGAACAGTCGCCTTCTCCTTGTCTTGATCGATTACTAGACTTGTTCAAAACGATACGGGGATTGTCGTCTTGCACCAAGGTCCTTGATGTCGTCGAAAAGGGCGAGCTGAAGGACCTCTTCAGCCAAAGCGACCCCTACCACCAACTCCCCAGCACCTATACCCTTCCCATCTTCGCCATGAAGAACCTCAACAACGCGACTGCCAAGAAGGACTCGACTCACGAGACGGAAGTATACGACGATGCCATTTCAAAACTCGATAGATCCTTGGAAATGCTCAGCAAGGGCGGCGAGCCGACGATGATTGCCCTTCGCTGGATGTTCCGCTTCCCGTCTCGATACCTCGAACTCGTCCGCGAGCGACAACCCCTCGCCCTTATCATCTTCGCGCACTACTGCGCAGTCCTCCACCATCTCCGCGACCGATGGTGGATGGACGACCGAGGAAGCCGACTCGTCAAGGAGATCTCTCGACTCCTCGGACAAGAACGCCAAAGCTCCATCCTCTGGGCCTCTGACATTGTCGGCATCCAAACATGACACCTCCCTACAAACCAATATACACGACCTGCCACCAGCAACCTTACGACAATCAATGCCTCTGATAACCACATACATGGCGCCATTTTACTTCCTTTCAGATTGTTCGGCCTAGCAAGCAAGCAAGCATCGGGCTCTGCATCTTATTTTCTAACTGGATTAGAACCACTAGTAGATGGAGTTTTCTTTGGTTATTTCAATTCGAATCTTGTTCAATTCGACCTAAGACTGTGAATGTAGAGCGTGGAAATAAACTCCGAGCCGCTGGATAAGGTTCGGCTCTTCCGGAGACTATTCCCTGGCGCGTTTTGATTGGTTGCTCTTTAATGCAACGCTTGTGCTACCTTGATTGACAACGGTATAGACAGAGGATGGTCTAGGCTCAGAGTTCACTGCCTCTACCCCTAAATTGAACCTAATTGAATACTTGAGTTCTAGGATGAAGCACGTTCTCTGTCATGGATCTCGTTTGCTAAGGTAAGCGTTGAGTTGATCTGTACCCAGCCTTGGCCCTCAAAAAAGTAGATTAATTCCTGTTTTCCTGTTTCTCCTAGACTAAATTCAGTTAAGAACCATCCCAACAGCGTTAGCGTGGCGCTGGTTGGGCTCATTATACGCGTGAACATTCGCGGCAGCCAAGCCACGCCATTTTTTACTGAGCGGCGCAGAAATATATATCTCCAACCTCAACAAACATAACTGGTATGTCTTCAATACAACATCTCAAGAGCACCGCTATGAGTGGTATAAGAACAATTGATTCAAAACAACAATGGATAAGGATATATAAATGTCTACGCGTGATTACTTCGGTACCCGAATGTTGAAGGAAGGGAAGAGGACTACAATCCTCAAATTCATTTTTAAAATAGCAAACTCGCTAATTATCAAGAAGATGCTAGGATAAGTCGTCGGTGACACCATCCTGTCGATCAGCCAGCGATCGAACAGAGGCCATTCGCCAGTCGTATGCGCGGTGCCACATTGCAAGTAACGAGAGCGTGTACTTCATCTATCTCAACTCCATATACCCGCCCATTGCACCGAGCGCCGAGTACGCCGGGAGGAGCTCGGCCGCAAAGCAGGCAATGTGCCCGGAAAAGGTGAATGCAAGGGCTGCGCGAATTTGTCAGTTTATGGCCCCCAAACAGCAAACAGCAAAAAGCAAAGGCACAAAGAACACTCCAAGGGAAAGTAGTACGCATACCCCACTCTATCACAGCGCAGAAATCCCTTGTAACCTGAGGATGCGTCCACGCAAGCCAAAACGCGAGGCCGAGGATCGCGCAAACTCCCCCGATACAAGCCCGAACGACGAGCGTGATGATAAGGACGCGATGCCGCCACCGGGCAAGCATGCACTGTCGGAGGCACGCGAGACACCCGACCGCGGCGCCAAGGGAGAAGGAAAAGCTGCAGGACAGAATTAAAAAGCTGACGAGGGACCATCACAATTTGTTAGAGCAACGTACACATAGAGCACCAGGAACGCGCGATGCAGGTCGGGGTGGTTGAGTCGGTCAAAATGTGTAAGAAGGATCAGTCCGGCGCTTCCGGCTGCAGTCAGACTGGTGAGAATATAATCCAGTGTCTGATCAATGTCATCCTTCCTCCATTTTCCCTTTTCTGACTTTGGTGGTGTTGGTCGATGTTTAAAGAACGACGCGGCGTTGAGCAGTATGACAGAGATCCAGCTGCCTAGGATGAATACGGGTTTCATCTCCCTTGCCCCGACATCAGAAACGAATCTGACCGTATATCAGTATTGGTGAACCGGAGGAGAGGGTAGAAGGAATCCGTACGGGATGGTCTGTCCTCGCGTTAAGGTATAGACTGGGGTATCAGGGCTAAACCAGTAGCCTATCATCGCAAGGAGGGTGACTGCACGTTGTTAGTTTGTAGTCCCACGACATTGAACAGGGAACCGGGGCACGTACATAGCCATATCACAGCCGATACCAAAGGGAAGGCCCAGGCCTTGGTCCACATTGTTGATTCTCGACTCTCGATGTGGCCAAGGGAGAAGACGCGGGGAATCAGAGATGGGCGATGATCCTCGCAGGAGCTTTTAAAATCGCACACGAACGACGGGGGAAGGGCGCAAAAGTATTACAGCGGCAGCCAGGTTCCTTAGAGAGTGAAAGGAACTGAAATTCGAACGAATCTGGAAATAAAGAGTGGATGCTCGTGGTGACGAGCCGAAGGGGGAATCGTAGTGAATGACGGTGGTTGGGATGGGCGTTGAATGACAGTAGTGAGTGACATGCTGACAGCAGAGGCGAGGACAGAGAATAATAGGGGATAGCTGAAGTGGGTAACACTCGTGATGACGAGTTGCGATTAAATTGCCCGGTGGAATGCAATATTGATCAATAGCGTGGGCGCAATTTGAAGATACTTGCCTCAGAGGGCAACCAGCATGCCTGGCGTCGCCCTTATTGCACCGGTATTGGCTGGCGGTGGAACTTGGCTTCTATTAATGGGACATGACAGGGCGTTGCAGGGTCCATAACTGCGATCTTGAAGCCAATGATGATGCCCTGATCGCTGGGTCAAGAGCTTGTGCGTGTGCCTGCGTCATCCCCGGATGGCTGCGACAAAGCAACAACGCCCAAAATACTCGAAAGCAGCATTATCCCTCGTGCATTAAAGAGCTTCCAGACCCTTATCTCGCCGTTGAAAGCTGAAACAATGACTTGAGGCTAGAAACGAGGCTGCCGGGTTATGGCAGTGCAGTGGTTAGACACACGTGTCCACTTGCCTTGAAAGATCAGCATTGAATTCTTCACAATCTTAACCCCCTTGGGCAGGACTGACGATCACCTTCCTATTCACGACATAAACCACGTCATTGGACGACTTTTCTCCAAGGGGCTGGCGAAGAAAATATGTGGAGAGCGACCGTGGAATGCCTGGCCTGCCACCGGAAGTCCCTGGACCCTGGCTGGGGATCTCAATATCATGATGCAGCAGACGAGTCAAGCTCACCGAGTATCTACAAACACCTCTGAACATATCCAGCAATAATAACTCGATAACCGGAAAACCCCCGTCATGATGATGCGGGGAAGCGTCAGGCTCTTGCTCTCCACGCAGATCATCTCGCTTTCGTATAAGATTCTGGGGATTTCCAGAAGCCCAATAATGTGCCCAATTTCTGAGCATCTCATCTCTCAGTATGTCTCCTAGAACGCCTCCTACCGCGTCAGCACCCACGCCTCTTCTAGGCGACGAGTTCCACAGCGGCATTCCGAAACGCAACGAGGACGAGGCGAAATTGGCAAAAGAAAAATGGTACTCGAACCAGACTGCACCTGAGAGTGTGCCTCGTCAACGCGACGTGCCCAAACTGCCGCCGAATACATCGAGAGAAAAGTTCAATGGGGCTGTGAAGGAACTGCGCGACAAGATCGGGGCTGAGAATGTCGAAATTAACGATAAACCTTTAGTCGACGGCTGGTATATGGAACATCCGTGAGTCCTCATATTGGTACCAGTGTACTCATGATGCTGACCTGTCAGAAACACGCACGATGCCTTTCACATTGTACAGCAGGAGGAGATAGTTTGCAGTGCGATCGTATATCCGGCATCCACCGAGGAGGTCCAGGCCGTAGTCCTCTGGGCCAACAAGCATACAATCCCCATCTACCCCATTTCCATGGGCAGAAACATCGGTTACGGAGGCGCAGCTCCTCGCGTTCCTGGATCGGTCGTCGTAGACCTTGGGCGACGCATGAACAAGGTGCTTAACATTGACGGAAGCAATGCGTCGTGCATGGTCGAGCCTGGTGTCTCGTACTTTGCATTATACGAAGCGATCCAAAAGACAGGACTTCCCCTATGGATTGACTGCCCGGATCTCGGTGGCGGCAGTGTGATGGGCAACGCGCTGGACCGAGGAGTTGGGTGAGTTCTCAGCCATAATGAAATGCGACCGTAGCTAAGTTTGTAGATACACTCCATACGGAGACCACTTTGCCAACCACTGCGGCATGGAAATCGTCCTACCCACTGGAGAGCTCCTACGAACGGGCATGGGCGCATTGCCTGGCAAAGATGGTGCAGACAACCCCGTCTGGCAGTCGTTCCCACCAGCATACGGTCCATACTCCGATGGGATCTTCTCCCAAAGCAATTTCGGCATTGTGACAAAGATGGGATTCTGGCTGATGCCTGCGACCGGCACACTATCCTACATGGTTACCTTTCCTCGCGAAGATGATTTCGAGCGTATCATTGAGGTCATTCGGCCCCTGGCTCAACGAGGAGTTTTCGGAAATATCCCACAGCTCCGCCATGTTGTCCAAGAACTGGCAATCACCGGAAAACCAAAGAGCTTCTGGTACCCGGGATCAGGAAGAATGCCTCGAGATGTCATTGCCAAAGGCGCCAGGACCCAACCCTGCGGCGACGTATCCTGGGTCTTCTACGGCTGCCAATATGGCAGTGAAGACGCCATCAAAGCCCAGATGGACACTGTCAGAGAAGCCTTTGGGACAATCCCCGGCAGCAAGTTCTTCTATCCCAACGACCTCCCAGCAGACCATTACTTGCACGACCGAAGCAAAGTCTTTGCGGGCACCCCCGTCCCCGGCAGCAAGTTCTTCTATCCCAACGACCTCCCAGCAGACCATTACTTGCACGACCGAAGCAAAGTCTTTGCGGGCACCCCCGTCTTGCGCGAAATGGACTGGCTCAACTGGCTACCCAACGCAGGGCACGTCTTCTTCTCCCCTATCTTACCGAACAGAGGTAAGGACGCGCGACTCGTGCATAATATCATTGACCAGCTGCACACAAAATGGGGCTTCGACAACTTCCCGACACTGGTCATCGCCGGTCGCGAAACACATTATATTGGTAATATCGTCTTCAACCGCGCCGACCCAGACCAGAAGCGTCGGGCGGCTGGACTTATGCGCGAGCTCATTGCTGCGTGTGCAAAGGAGGGATACGGAGAGTATCGCACTCATCTGCTGTTCGCTGACCAGGTTGCTGCCACGTACGGGTGGAATAACCAGGCGTTGCGTAGATTCAATGAGACGCTTAAGGATGCCTTGGATCCGAATGGTATCCTTGCGCCGGGCAGGAATGGAATCTGGCCCAAGTCTTATAGAGGACAGGGATGGGAGATTATTGGGGATCTGCAAAGAGCCATTGTACCGGCGAGTGTTAAGAAGTCGAAGCTGTAATGGTTCACAATCAGTACTGTTAAGCTCTGAACAACTACTAATAGCCTTATGAGAAATGATAACCATGCCTTCTAAGTCTTTAGCTATTCATTGTAAGAGTGAGAATGTGGAGAGCAGGCATGAACGATCGGAAATCCCCCCTCTGTCTCGGTAACTGATGCTTACCCCACACGCACTGGTCTTCGAATCTGGGGCGGTTACTTGAGTGCGGAGGAACGGGTTGTCTCTGAGTCTGGTTCATGTTCTTTTGGAGCCTGGAATTCCAGAGAGCTGGGTTACTGACGCTTCAAATCTGCAGGGTTGTCCAAGACGAACAATGGCAGACCACAGAATGAAGGGTACGAAGCACTCGAGCACGAGGTACCGCAAAATCAGCAATGCTAATCGAACGCTACAGTCATTATCGTAGGTGCAGGACTCGGCGGATGCGCCGCAGCTATGGCGATGCACTACCAGGGCTTCGAAGTCGAGGTGTTTGAGAAAGTCCGGGAGTTCCAGCGCCTCGGCGACTCATTAGGATTAGGCGAGAACGCTCTGAGACTGTTAAAGAGATGGGGACTACATGATGAGCTGGTCGCGCTGGGTAACAAGTCAGAGTTTATGCAGATTCGGCACTGGCAGACTGGACAGCTTATGGCGCAGCAGCCGGCTATGGATATGGCAGGGTATATTGGGCACAGGGGTGATTACCATAGAGCATTCCTAGATCGAGTCGCTGCTTTGGATGTTCCGCTTCATATGGGACGCACTGTTGTTGCGTATGATGAGGCAACGCCTTCTATCACTCTGGCAAATGGTGAGGTGCATAGGGCTGATGTGATTATTGCTGCTGATGGTATAGTTTCCTTCCTTCATGCTTCAAGAAAGACGATAGTAACAATGCAGGAATCAAATCCCTCGCTCGAGAACTCGTCCTCGGATTTGAAGATAAGCCCAAATCATCTGGCTATGCATGCTATCGCGCGTATTTCAAAGGCGCCTTCCTGAAAGAAGACCCCCTGTGCCACGAATTCGTCGAAAAGGAGTGCATCAACATTTGGATTGGACACGACGTCCACCTGGTCCAAAACACCCTCCGCGACGGTGACGAGTTCAACTGGATCCTAACTCACAAAGACACAGAAGACATCAAAGAGTCCTGGTTTCAACCGGGAAACATGGACGACGTGCGAGATACCATCCGTGATCTTGATCCGAGGATAGCAGCAGGAGTGAAAAAAACCAAGGAGTGCTTGGACTGGAAGATCTGCTATCGCGACCCTATTCCATCATGGGTCAGCGAAGGCCATAAAATTGCTCTGCTGGGGGACTCTTGCCATCCTCATCTGCCGACGAGTGCGCAGGGGGCGTCGCAGGCCACTGAGAGCGCAGCTGTACTGGCACTCTGTCTGAAGTTCGCGGGCAAAGATAATGTCCCGCTTGCTGTTAGTCCTCGACGAAAGAGTAGATGTTCCTCGCTAACGATATGATAGACTCGAGTCTACGAGAAACTGCGCTTTGATCGAGTTCGTAAATGTCAAAGGAACGGCGAGGATATCCGTGACAGGTGGCACGGGGCCCTGAGACAACTTGAAGCGGGCAATAGGCTGAATCCTGAGGATGTCATGATGAGGGTATGTCCACGCTATTGATGTTCAAACTGTACAGCTACTGACCAAGTAATGTAGAATCGCTGGCTGTATCCATTCGATGCCGAGGCCGACACACTGCAGCGGTGGAAGGAGGTCGCGACAGTCGTTGAGAAGGAGCTTGAAGAAGGGAATATAACGCCTCTATTCACCAGTACTGCAGGTGTCCTGGCTTGATAGAAGCTAAAGTGCTCATAGAACAATGCTTGGTAGACCAGCTACATCCTCAATCATGACTTCCTGTGTATATACACATAGATAACTCAGAGACCATCAGCAAGCATCGCATTAATCAACAAAACATGACGATCGGCATTCGTCTCACTCCACTCATCATTGTAGTTCAACCCATAAGGCCAAATATGCCCACCGCCACAGTTAATGATCGCGTCCGCTCCATCCCAAGACTGCAGTAGCGGCGTCGCAATCGGCCAGTCATTAGCCGCACAACGCGTGTCAAAGGCCGTCGTCTGCCCAATACCCAGGGTATGCGAGATTTCATGCAGTGCCGTGCGCTCATTCAGGTACGAGCGATCGGTACCGAAGCGGACTGAGCCGTCGTAGCTGGCTTCGGCGGTTGGGACGCCGGGGACGTACTGCACGTAGAGAGATTTGCTGGCGGTGCCGAGGCTGGCATGACGGGCGATTGCGGCTTCTATGGCGGCTTCAATAAGGGCGTATGCGTCTGCTTCATCTTCCGTTGGACTGGACGACTTTTCAAGAGTGTAGGTTATTTGGGCTGAGGCAGCTGTCGCGACGGCCAGGATGGAGGCAAGTAGAGGGAAGCGCATGTTGGGCTCACCTTGCTAGGCAGTTCGAAGTAAAGGGTTCAAATTTGATTTTAAGTGTAGCAAGATCAGAGGAGGGTTGAGGATTTCAGGACATTTGGCTGCGACGAAGGGTTTCCTCATCTTTATATAACAGAGCCAAGGCACAGCAACCCCTCAAAAGCTTCAAATAAACAACCTCCCAGCCCTAAGAGCATAGAGTGAGACATTGAACTGTTGCAAAAATGCTGAAACAGGCGGATCGATAAACTCCACCATTCTCATGCAGCGCACTACCCCTGCCAAGGGACTCAGGGACCAGGGACTACCCCGTCGGCGCTTCTTGTGCTAGAAAGACGTTACATCGTGCGATGGCTAACAAACTAAAAGATCGGCCCTGAAGAAATGTCGGTATCTGGTGCCCAAGAAGAAGTTGGAGTCGTTAGTTGATAAGGACAGCTCCACCCCCTCGGCGCTCTGAGCCGACAGGATTCAGGACTTTCGGCAGGCAGCTTGAATGGCCGAAGATGAAATGGTTTTGGAGAACTGCAGATAAGAAACCACTGCCTATTGGACAGACGTTGGAGGTTGGAGATCAGGCACGGCTGGCATGCCACATGGAATTAAGCATAAAGATAAAGGGCAGTTCCAAGTTGCAGGAACAGTCAACCGACTTACCTCCAATATGCGCCTGTTGATTGCTGCAGCGGCGGCCTTGAGTGGTCTTGCCAGTGCAAAGCACGTTGACCATGACCCATTTCCCAGTGAGTTGTCTGATTCCAGGGATTTGAATCCCGTAATAACCCGTTGTAGTGCCTCCATGCAAGGGCATCATCATTGAAGACGCATCAATCGTCACTCTGCAGCAGTGGATGATCAACGGCAATCTGACTAGCCAGGATCTCGTCGAGTGCTATCTCGACCGAATCGATCAGACCGACAAGTAAGAGCTATTGCGCCCTTGGAAGACTTTTGCTGAGCTTTTGTGGCCAGATATCTGCACTCGATCAGCGAGATCAACCCCGATGCCCTTGCTATTGCTGCAGCAATGGACGCCGAGCGCGCAAATGGCACCTTCCGCGGACCCATGCACGGTATCCCATTCCTAGTCAAAGATAACTACTTTACCGATGACAAGCACAACACCAGCGAGGGCACTCTGGTTCTCCTAGGCGGTAGATATTCTTCCGAAGCTACAGTAGTTACCAAGATCCGAGAAGCAGGTGGTGTCCTTGTAGGGCATTCGACCATGTCAGAAGCTGCCGACCATCGCGCCTTGTCCGACTACGCCTCGGGATACTCGAGCCGGACAGGACAGACACGGAACCCCTACAACTTAACCCAGTCTACAGCGGGGAGCAGTAGTGGCTCAGTGGTCGCGGTGCGCAGCAACCAGATTGCGATCGCATTGGGAACTGAGACCCATGGCTCTCTTACTCATCCGTCTGCGCAGTTGGGTCTATACACAATCAAATCAACCCCAGGTCTGATGTCGCGACACGGTATAGTGACTGGTAGTTACTATCATGATACGCCGGGCCCTCTCGCGAGATCTATGAAGGATGTCGCCATTTTATTGGACATTATGACTGGTCCAGATCCCTACGACAATCTGACCTTCCAGGCAATTGGGCACTATCCAGAGGCAGGCTATGCTGCTGAAGTGGTTGGAAAGGACGAACTTCGTGGCCTCAAGCTGGGACTCCCTTGGGATCCGTACTGGTCAACCAATGCTGTGAGTCCTATTAGTTGCCGTTGACGAAGTTCGATTTACTGATTTGATTGACCTAGCACGTCAACAGTCCTGGCCATCGCGAGAAGTATGAAGCCAAGTTCGCGGAGCTCAAGGCCGCAGGCGCCGAAGTGTACAACCTCACGGTACACTCCATCACCCTTGGAATACTCAAAGATGGCGTCGCTAATATCACATCCAGTACGACAACCCCTTCGCCGAAATTGCCAACCCATACGGAAGCGCCCAACCAGCCGACATCGCCTCGGAGTTCAACCACCTCATCGCGTTCAGCACTCTAATGGCCGTCGGTTACCACGAGTGGCTGCAAAACTGGACCTTCCCTGAGGATGACCCGCGCGTCAATATGAGCACCCTCGCAGAAATGGCGGCGTGGAACGATGCGCATAACGCAACAACGGGCTCCCTCGGTAACAACACATGGTGGTGGGACCCTGAGACGGGCCAGAGCTTTTACGAGAGGGGCGTCGCAACAAACGGCAGCATGGGATCCGAGTTCTGGACTGCCTTTGGTTGGGGTCGCTTTACGGCCCGGCAGGCCATCGATAGCTCGTACGCTTACATTCTTGAGAACGGCACCGTTGTTGAACTCGACGGGCTTCTGGTACCAAACGGTCGCGGCGGAGGCTACGATAATGGCTGTGCGTCTGTCCCTTCGTATGCCAGGTATCCTATTGCAGCAGTACCGACGGGCCTGGATGCCTGGTCGACACCGTTCGGAATGTGCGTCTATGGAAGACAGTATGGTGAGGCGCAGCTGGTTAAGGTGGCGTCCGCCATGGAAGATCTCTTCCAGTGGAATGAGAAACCGGGTTGGTTCAACTATGAGACGGCTAAGGGGCCGTGGGATCAGACTTGGCCTGGGTATACTTGCTCTGGGGAGAGCTTGGAGCATTATAGCTGTGAGCCCGAAGAATAAAGCGGAAATAACTAACTGGACAAGCCAGCTTCAGAGGTGATTTCTCTACACCGTCATCGTCTCGACGAATTTACCTAGCACGATTTCACGTATCATGCAAAGGGTTCTCAGAAGGAGACTGAGAAAAGTGCCTATACATGAAATTTTTGTATCTTCCATCACTATCTAGTCATCGACAATAAATGGTGACTTAATTCTCGGGAAGTGCTTGAAAGCGCTTCATTGGCCCGTACTTTGATGTCTTCGCACGTAGAGCCGAGCCCCAGAAGAATAATGGAATAGCCAAAAGCAGACTCGCGGCTTGTACTGCAGTCATCTCACCAAAGACCGCAGCAGGACCTTGTCTACTGATCCAGTCGGCCGCGTAGAGCGACAGCAACATGCCGATTGTGTTTCTCACGACGAAGATAATGACCAGTGCTTCACCAGTGATCTATACACACTAGTCAGAAGGGTTATGCAATAATGAGGATGTATCAGACATACCGGCTTATAACAATCCAAGCAGTACGTCACGGCGACATTGGAGATGGCGGCAACGCCAAACGCCTGCATAGCGTAGCCAAACGCAGAACCAATCCAATGTACCTCGTTCGCAATGCACAGTCCATATATCAAAATACCGCCAGGTCCGATAATACCGGGTATAACGATCCCCGGAAGACGGTACTCTGGCAGCCGCTGACCATGGCGCTTAGTATACCTTGTAGAGATAATATCGATCAGTCGACCGCCGAGATAGAAGGCCAGGAGGGATCCGATGAATCCTGATAGCGAGAGGAGACCTAGGTTTCCGACCGGCCAGTTGTAGGGTGGTGCGGTGTATGTTCGGGATGCGGTCAGTTGGACAACGATGTTCCTGGTATATAGTTAGTCTGATGGTCAACAATACGGATTGAGAGCCCTACCATCCAACTGAGATCCCAATCGAGAATGCTGCCCATAGTAGTTGAGGGTAGGCGACATTACAGATAATATCAGATACTGTCCTCAAGAACGAGGCCTCGCGGTTATACCCAATAGTCAAAGACATCCACTGCACGTTCGATCGTTTAGGTGTCCTAGGCCGTTCATGTAGATATGTCGTCTCGCGTACAGTAAAAACAGCAACAACAAAGACAACACCCACCGCGATAGCAAGAAAATAGCACATCCATCGCCAGTCTTCCTGCTGAACCAGATAAGCATTAATTAACGGCCCGACAAACAGCCCACTCGTCAAAGCAAGGTGGAAGACCATAAGATAATGCCCACGTTCCTGAGGCTTCACCATATCCGACACAACAGCAGGAACAGTCGCGTCCGCCGCAGCGGCAGCAAACCCAGACAGGATCCGCGATGCCAATAGCTCACCATAACTAGTCGCCTTGCTGGACCAAACATTCATCATGCACAGCATAGCCATGGAAAGTAGATAAACCGGTCTCTTCCCGATGACGCGCATAAGCGGAACCCAGAAGATATTTCCCAGTCCGAACAGAAAGACATTAAAGCAGACGAGTTCGCCAGCTTGAGTTTGTGAGACGTTAAATTCAGCAATAATGGGCTTTGTCGCGACGGTAAAGTTGCTGCTGTTGACGTTTGCGAGGAAGGTGTAGAAGCAGATTGTTAGATAGGTCGAGAGTTTTGCTGGGAGGGACCAGTTCTGATGGGTTAGCATTGACTGTGAGAAGGGGAGAGGAGCATACCTGCGGATCATTCGGATCGGCATCCTCGGAGCCTTTGAGGTCTTCAGGTTGATGAGCTGCAGTTGCCTTTTCGTCAGCTATTGACTCGACGAAACTCGTCGAGGGCTTGAGTTCTGCCATGGTACTGGGATGTCAAACTGTCAGAACAGAACGAGGGTGTCAGTGCGGAAGACAGCCCTTAAGTCAAGGATACCCACACCCCACAACCCCAGGAATTGGCGTCGAGATCAATGAGGGGGTGGAGATGGTCATCATCATCGTGAAATGGAAATCCCGGGGTCATCGGAATATCCGAACATGATTGACGACAAACACCTAAAGGATCAGCGGGGAAGGCTTATCTACGCATCTCACTCGCTGCTCAAGCAATGCTTGCCACTGCTTTACTAATCATGCATCACCCGGCGGATAGGGAACGTGCTGGAGCTTGCTGTATTGAGCTCACCGGGGCCCCGGAATATCCAGGTGGGCTTGTTGAGCTGCTTATGCGAGCGCTATCAATTTGTTGAGGTCATCTTGTAGGACAATCCTTGGGTTCTACAGCTGTTGCGCTCATCATCACGCTTGAGGAACGTTGAATCATAGACGAGGGTCATGAGTTAACATGATATTCCAAACTGTTCTACTATCGAACACTAATCTCCATAAAGCCATAATGATATACCCCACGTCAACAACAGTCTACTCATTCTCCTCAACCCCAATAACAGTGGTCTTGAACTTCCTAGCCGAAACCTTGCGGTTAAAGAGGATATCGGCCTCACGGTAACTACGGTTCTTGAGCTCAGGCAAGAAGAAGTACGCCATAACCCAGACAAATAGCGCCGTAGATCCCCAGACATACCCACACTTGCCTGCCAAGTTCCAGCCAGTGGTGTTAAGCATCCGACTGGAAAGGTAGATCATCGGAATCTCAGTGATGTAGTATGCCGAGCGACCGACGGCGGTACTCAATGCACGAAGACGCACAGAAGATGTCTCCGAGATGATAGTGTACGAGATCGGACCCTGAGCACCGGCGTAGACGAAGGAGATGATAACGCCGAGACAGGCCTGGGCGTAGTTTGTCCTGTGGTTTTGGGGGACAGAGGCACAGATTCCAAGAATGAAAAGGAACAGGACATTGGTTGCTGTGCCCCAAAGAAAGACAGTACGGCGACGGAACCATGAGGTCAAGAACCATGAGCCAATATTAGCGACGAATTGAAGACATGTTGTGATCAAATTCAGCTGGAAAGCCTTTTCGGATGAGATTCCGGCCTCTACACCTCATGTTAGAGATCTATCCAGGCCATACAAGGGGATGAGACGTACGCTCAAAGAAATACGTAGCCTGGTTGGCAATCAAGTTGCCTGCAAAATTCTGCGACGCATAGATCAAGCAGGTGATGATCGTCCTCCTGAGATCAGTGCCCTTGAGCAAGTCAAGAAGAGTCGGGTTGCCACCGGTCTGCTCTTCGATCTTGACTGTACGCTCGATCATGGCAAGATTGGCCTGCGCCTGCTCCTCTGTCTTTGCACCGAGACGCTTAATAGACTTGAGGGCTTCGGCCTTGCGACCGCGGCGAATGAGCCACCATGGCGATTCGGGGGCAAGGAAGACGAGAACCATCAGGGGTGTCTATAGTAATTAGCAACTACTAGGGCTTGGAGGGTAGCCTAGAGATATGAGAATGACTCACTGGGAAGATCCACTGCAACGCAAGCGGCACTCGCCACGCCCACTCGCTCTGCATTCCATTGTAGCCATACGTAGCACCGGCGACAATGATAGAACCGATGGACCAACTCATTTGCAGGGTCGCGGTACAGGCAGCACGAAGAGGGAGGGGCACGACCTCACTGGCGTAGGCAGGGGAGTTGGCAATGAAGAAACCCCAGGGGACACCTTCAAGAGCCTGTCCGACGACGAGCAGTGTAAGGGAGTCGGCCTGAACAAAGGAAAATTGTTAGCGATGGATGGGCATATTGGGATCTCGGAGACTTACAAAGAAAGAAACGAAGATCGTAGCGTTCATCAGCACCAGACCCACGAGAGTAGTCCAGCGGTATCCAATCTTGTTGGTGATGGGACCAGCAAGGTAGACACCAATAAAGGCACCACACTGACCAGCCTGGAAGAGAGCACTCTGCCACCGAGTGGGAATAGCATAGCTGCCGTCCTCAGTCTCAACACCGTAGACCTTAGCGAAGTACTCGAGGGCAACAAAGTTGGTGTTCAAGAACATGTCGAAGGACTCCATGACAATGGTGAAGCACATAATGAAAGCCCAGAAGCAAGCCCAGGGGTGTGACTTGGTCGCCTCCCAGACACCCATCTCGTGCTCGAGGTTTTCACCGTCGAAAGCATTGTGCATGAGCTCGTCATTTTTGAGAATCTCAGGCTGCTCTGTCTGGTGGACTTCCACCTTCTCGGGTGCTCCATCTTTGGTCGACATCTTGGTGGACTCAGCGCAAGGGCAGAGATAAGGAAGAGAAGAACCGCGCGAGTAGTTTTTCCTGGGGAATCTGGGGATTAAAAAGGTCACCCCACAATGGCTATCCTGTAGCTTTATCCCGCCGGACTTTTCCCATTTCCCCGATCATTCAAGCGAGCTGGCACCGGTTCGCCCTCGCAATATGCGTTGAGACACTCGCTCAGCATTAGCGGCCAACAAAGCCAACAAGAGGTCAAGTAGCGTCGCGTCCGATAGAACTGATACGGGGCTAGCCATTTCATTTGTTTGCGGGGGAATCTAAGACATGCCACATGGTCTTGGGCCCATGGGGTCTGTCCCCATACTAGCAATTGGTTGGTGGAAGATCTGGGGAAGAGCGTACCAAAGGATCTAGCCAAACGCCATGTTACATCGCTAAGCACCATTAAGCACCCCAGACCAGGACTAAGCTCAGTCAAGAAGTCTTCGGTTTGCTTCTTTATTCGCCTTTGCTAATTTACCCGCACGGCCTATACCGGTACGCTGTTATACCCTGTTCTGTGGTCCCGCGTGAGTTCAAGCAATGAGACCTTTCTCATTCTAGCCGTTGATCCGGCCTGTAATCCCGAGTTCTTGACTGAGAATGTCATCTCCGCGGTTAATTTTTGGGCATTTTTGATGGCTCTGCTCTACCCCAGCGACCTCGTGATTCGTCTTCAGTGCCCTGGTAAATCTTTGTCGCTCATGAAAGAACTTGACCTCGTCTTCGGTGTACAGACGCCCTTCCTTCTCGGCCTTGATTCTCTCTCGCCGAATGCGATGGACGTCCTCACTCCAGATTACGCGTCAAGAATCACGAGACACAATTGAACAGAAAACAGCCGCCTAGAGCCCCTACACAGATCACATACGACACGCGATATCCATCTGCTGCAAATTTGGATCTGAAGATCTGTGGCCCAATCACTCCTCCTAGTTGCCCGACTCCAGACTGTAGCCCCATGGCAAAAGCAGCTCCTGTTGTTCTTCTGAGAGACGAGGTTTGCCACGCCCAGAATGGTATCGCCAGACATGCAGAAAACATGCTTCCAAGTACACAGGCTGCATAGATAGCACCTTTTGCCTGGCTTGCAAGGAAGATTGCAAATGTTACGACTTCGCAGGCGACAATGATCAGAGTCAGGAGCGGTCGCGGAATGAACGCACGTTTCAACAACCACGCAACTAAAATGATTGCAATAATACCGGCTGCAGCTGGTGAGATATTTAGTAATTGATTCCGCGGTAGAGTAGCAAAGCCCAGGTTCGTTGTAATTGTTGGTAGAAACCAGGTGAGTCCGAAGCCACCAGTGTTCATACAGACCTGCGCCAGCATAAATGACCACATTCGTAGATCTTTCAACGTCGACACAGTTTCTGACCATGAAAACGGTTCGTCTTGAGTTCTCTGTGCGTTCTCAGTTAGACGCAGCTCTATGAATTCTTGCTCGCGAGGCGTCAGCCATTTCTCGGTGCGAGATCTGGTATAGTCAGGATATACTGTCCAGACCAGTCCAGCGAACGCCATGGTCGCCATTCCTTCGATCAAGAAGACCCTAGAGATGTAAGCCGCCATGATTATCTAGAACCGGGTTCTTGTACCATTTCCATGAGGTCATCCCCTGTTTCCCATCCAAATACTAAATGCCATAAACAAGCAGCGATCCCAGCAAACCAGCAAGGTTGAATATGCCAAACAGCCACATAAAGGGCTTCCCCATCTCATCGCTTCGATACCAGCTGCAAAGATGTGTCATGATACTGGGAAAGAGCCCGGCTTAGGCAAGGCCAAGGAAGAAGCGCGCTGCATAGAGTCCTTCTTTATTGTGCACCGCTGCATGACAAGCAAGGACCATCCCCCATAGAAAGCAGCTCCTCGTCTGGAAGATGACACCGCGCGTATTCAGCATCACCACCACCGGAAAGATGCTGCCCTGTATGTACGCGTGTCTCACGTCGATGTTTGTCCCACTCCCAGTCGCAGTAGTTCTATCGTACATTCGTCCCTCAAACTTTGACTGGGATGAGTTCCTCAAAGTCGAACGAGTCAGCGACAAAGAGAATGCCGACCGATTCAACCGCGACGCCTATTTCAGCCCCGAACGAGTCAAGTACATGAAGCGCATGTCCAAAATAGCAGCCATTTGGGCCGTAGCCACATTCCTTAACCAGATAGTGTTCTGGCCTCTTCCAATGTACGGGGCCAAAACGGTCATGTCACAGGGGCTGTTTGTGGCTTGGGTGGTGTGGGCTTGATTTGGCTGTTCATCACACTCCTGGTTGCTAACTTTTATCCTCTGGTGGATGGAGGACTGCAGCAAACCCGGCAGGTCATCACGGCCAGGGAGACAACTGGAACATCAAGGTAGGAGGCACAGGGGAGTATTAAAGTAAATACATTTAGGGTCCATAGTAGAATAGTTCAATGCCGCCGCCCCAGAAGCCCATCCTTGGACAGGACTCCCCGGCTATCACTGAAGAATGTGTACGTTTCTTGTATACCGCCTGGAAACTGCTTTTGATTCAGACCCCGAGATAGGTATGCACAGGCAATCTCTGGCACAGGCGTGGTTGGCGTCATGGGTCTGGAGAGGAAAGTTGCAATATCAGGTTCAATGGAAAGGATGTGATCCCGACCTTGGCTGTTACCCGACGCGCGGGTTCAAGGGTGCTCCGTATAAGATCCAGGACTATTCGTCATTTCGTTTGGCGGTTGTTGTTGTAGTTGGGGGAGTGGGACATTGTACGTTTACGAGGCTGGGCGGACATATCAATGACTAGGGATCGGTACAGCGTGCCTTCTGCCAAGGTCATATGAAATCGAGTTTCAATGGCCGTGAGTGTAGCTATCGTAATCTACCCAGAACATCATCCAGCTCCCCTGACTCAAATCAGCGGTCTCGTGGAATAAATTTCACAACTTCTGGTCCACACAAGATCCAAACTGTGCCGCCAATGTCTCCCCAAATAACCCTACCCCTTCCTCCAGATCCCCTTCTGAGGCTGCAGCAAACGTCATCCGGAAGTGCAATTCGCCATTCGATCTCTTATTCCTCGAGAACAGCGAGTCCTGTGTAACTAGGACACCAAGCTGCAGTGCATCATCCGCAATGCGCGCCCCGAGTGCCAGGAGTCGAGAATCTAACTCTTCCCCCTGAATAGGACCATCGGCCCTAAACGCCGGATGGCGTCTCCAGTCCACCTTGATCCACAAGAACATGCCATACCGCGGCGGAACCCACGATGCGATCTCGGCCGGGAGATAGCGCTCACAGGCACGCAGGAGGACGTTACGGCGCCACTGGTATTCGCCGAAGAGATGGGTCAACCACGCGTCGAATCCGTCATGGCCCCAAGTCTGGTCGAGGAGACTCCAGAGCATCAGCTGTGTTGGACCACTCACGGCGACGGTGCTGACTTCCTGGTACGCGAGGAACTTATCAATTATTTGGGCCGAGGCCGTTAACCAGCCCATGCGGAGGCCCGGGGCGAGAATCTTGGAGGTCGAGTCGAGGCGTACGACGCGGCCGGATGTGTCGAGGGAGAGGTAGGATGGGTCGGCAGCGTTCCACGCTTGCTCTCGTTCTCCCGTTCCTGTTGTGGCAGTGTCGTCACTGATATAGGGGCCGAGACGGAGAAAGTAGTACGGGTCGTCTTCGATTATAATCAGGTCGTAGTTTTCTGCAATCGCGTAGATGGCTGCCCGTCTCTCAGCGGTCTGGCTATACCCCGTGAGGTTCTGACCGGCGGGAATAGTATACAGCACTCTTGGCCGAGGACCTTGCGATGATGTATCCCACGAGGATAATATCATCTCCAGACGATCAGGTCGCAGACCGTCCACGTCCATCTCTACCCCGTGGATCCGGACGCCATTTAGCACTGCACTCTCAAGGGTCCCAGGATACGTCCACTGCCCCGCGAGCACCGAATCGCCGCGGTTGCAGAAAATGCGAAACGCAACTTTCAACGCAGCCGTCGCGCCACATGATAAAAACGTGCCCCAGTCTCCATAGAGAGGGTTGTGCACCAGCTCGACGTGTTCCGTGATGAACCGAAGCAAGTGCGGCGAGCCCGCTGCATGACCGTAATTCAAGCTGAGAGAAAGGTTATACGATACATCTCGCTTGAACAGCGTGTGAACCGAGTGGCCAAGGCCATCTGTCGTTGCCTTGCTTGCCAGTGGCGCAGCTAAGCCGCCGTGGAATGTGAGGGACTGCCATGGATAGTAGTCTGCAGTCGGACGGCCCGTGCCCAGGGAGATGATCTTGCGCGGAGCAACGGGGCTAGAACTCTTTTTTAGCGCCGAGCCTTGGAAGTTGCGACTCTCGGTACTGAAGTTGTGGTCCTAGCGACGGGCAAGGGGGTTCCCTAGGCCGTGCGAGGACTTGAAGTGCGCCGACGAGGTGGCCGGTGCGGCTGTTAAGGGGAGAGGCGGACAACTGGCGCGCAGAGACTCGATGTCGGCGGAGACCAAACGAGTCATGACGAAGATGTAAGATGGTTATCGCGCCGACTGGGCCGACAGGAATCTCTGCATTTTTGGATTTTAATTCCCTTGCAAAATGTGGCGTGCTCGTTGGAGAAAACTGGCCGCGTTGGCCGATTACGCCGACTCACTCCGATGCCTTCCCTATGGACACTGAGTGGCCCTTCTGCTGGCATCCGTTCCAGTATGCAGCACAGTGACGGTGTTGTCTCCACCTATGTGCTGGACAGTCTTCAAGTGGAAATCAACCGGCTACTTGGTCCTGTCTGGACCCGAGATTCCTCCAAGGCCCTTCTCCCGCGGTACCTGAGGTCGCTACCATGACGACTGGGCAAGGGGAATATTGACTATCTTCTCAAAGCGGGGGCTTTTGATACACACGACCCCCTATCTGTCAGGCACTCCTTACATCTTATATCCACCATGTGCTTCCACATGTCCCCTTCTTGGACCTGGGCTGGTTCTTCGGTTGTGTCCTAGGTAGCCAGGAGTCGTCCGATCACCGCAGCGGAGTGATGCCTCAATCAGTCTGCTTCCACTCCACGCGGTTATGTTTGCATGGGCATTGTTCGTAGACATGAACTGTTTTTACGCGGTAGGCTTTATCTCCCGAGAGCACCTGTGCATGTCTTCGCAGCCAAGCTAAGGTAAATTGAGCAAAATTGTATATTTGGTTATTACGGTTGAATGGCTGATGAATATAACTAGGCCTTATACGATCTAGACTGCGAAGACGACGCCCGAACCGTGAATCAGCCCGTGGTTCTCCGCGCTCGAGTTTACGAGCTTCTAGGTGGAGCTGCCGGTTTTGTTGGCGATGTTTGTGGGTTGGACGGTTTTTAAGAGGACAAGCTGTGTTAGGTTTGTCTGGAGATGATGGATTTGGAGACGGATCGGTATACGCTGGAGGAGCGGGAAATGAGGGATGGGGGGTAAGGAAGGAGCGCAGGGCTTTGAAATGGGTTTTGTAGATATATGATGTTCATTCCTGGATCTATACTATAGCCTCTTGTCATGAACAGGTCTTGCAAGACTGTATCTAATAGCTGTGTAAGAATACTCTGAGCATTAATAGAAAAAAAGATTCATACATCCCAGTGTGCTTTAGGGCCAGTGACTAGCTTTCTAAATGGATTGGACAATTCTACATCAGGCTAAAACTTGCTAGAGGTTCCCTTTATACTCACTATAGGGGCACTTGTCATAATCTTTGAACGTCATGGGATGTGCCCCTCTTGAGGTACTTCTTAGCAGATAGTTGGCTATGCTTTGAGTCAGCCATGATGAAATACAATGTCCATCAATCATGGCGAGGTATAGGAAACTGCGTGGAATTACGCCGAGTCGGCCTATACTAGTAGTGTCGGAGTAGGCCCTGCCGTATCGGAGAACTGCCACGCCCTCGGAGAGAGCCTCGGAGAGAGCCTCGGAGTAACCCATCAGGCCAGCAATGAGAGGTTAGAATCGCGGTATCTCAGGTACACACCCCTGGGGAGGGAAATGGAATATAACTGGAAGAGAGACAGTCGGACCTTCTGGCGCAAGTGCCTCCTGCCTTAATAATCGTTCCATCTCATACAGAGAGAAAATAGAAAAAATGCCCCTCAAACTCGCCGAGTATCTCTTCCAGCGCCTCCGCCAACTCGGCATCAGCTCCATCCACGGCGTGCCAGGCGACTACAACCTCACCCTCCTCGACTATATCGAGCCCGCGGGCCTGCGCTGGGTTGGAAACGTCAACGAGCTCAACGCCGCATACGCGACCGACGGCTACGCGCGCATCAAGGGTATCGGCGCCCTTATTACAACGTTTGGCGTTGGCGAGCTCTCCGCCGTGAATACGATTGCAGGCGCGTAAACTGAGAGAGCGGGCGTTGTGCATATAGTTGGGACTCCTGCGCGTGCTGTACAGGAGGGCCGCGCGTTAATCCACCATACTTTCAATGACGGTGAGTATCGGCGGTTTGCGCGGATTCATGCGGAGATTACGGTTGCGCAGGGGAATCTGTGGGATCCGCAGATGGCGCCGGAGGAGATTGATGCCGTTCTGCAGCAGTGTTTGATTCATAGTCAGCCTGTGTATATTGAGGTCCCGGTTGATGTGGTGGATATGCTGGTTTCTGGAGACAGGCTGGGCGAGCCGATCCGGATTGTGGAGACGCTGGTCACTTCAGAACTTGATGCTGTTCTGGAGAGGATTCTTGATCGGATCTACGCTGCGCAGCGTCCGGTGATTCTTATTGATGGTGAAAGTAGGGCTGCGGGCATTGTGGAACATATCCAGACGCTGGTTAGTACTACCAAGTGGCCGACGTGGTCAACAGGCTATGCAAAGGGATTGCTTGATGAAGCTGCTCCCAACTTTCATGGGATATACCGAGGAAGCTACGATGCTTCTTCTGTTAGAAAATTCTTCAACAGTGCTGACTTGATCCTCTTGTTTGGTCCTTACCACAGCTCCAGCAATACATTTGGCCACTCTAATATCCCCAACAGCAAGACTACCATAGCATTTACAGACGGGGCAGTTCGAATGGGTGCAGAGGTGATTCACGACATGTCAGCACGACGAATTCTCGCTTCGATCGTTCAAAGGCTTGACGAATCAAGAGTTGCGACTTATACCCCATACCCCGACCTACCGCGAGACTATCAGCTCTCTTTTTCCACCGTCCCACCCACTGAGGCCATCTCCCAAGACCGGCTCTGGCGCCTTCTGCAACCTTCCTCCGGCCCGGGGATATCGTCCTCGGAGAGACAGGGACAGCCGGGTACGGGGTTCGCGAGATGCCACTGCCCAAGGACGTTCGCGTCTTTACACTGGTGACGTGGCTCTTAATTGGATACATGCTGCCTGCAGCACAGGGAGCGGCACTCGCGCAACAAGAGCGTGCTGCTGCGTCCGCTCTCCATGAGAGTACGGAATCCAAGCCACGAACAATCCTATTGATTGGCAACGGGAGCTTCCGGATGACGGTGCAGGAGCTGGGGACTATCATCAGACATAATCTAAATGTGATAGTTGTCTTGATTAACAACAATGGGTAGACAATTGAGCGGTGCATTCACGGTCGGAAGCAGGGGTACAATGACATTGGGCGCTGGAGGTACTTGCAGGCGCCCCGGTTTTTTGGGGCGCGTGAGGATACATTCACGGGCTTGGTGAAAACATGGGAAGAGCTACAGGGCGCTCTTGGGGACAAACAGGTGCAGGATGGTGACGGGCTGAGAATGATTGAGATCGTGATGGACCAGGAAGATGCGCCCCAGGGGCCGCTACTGGGCTATCTTGAAGAACAAAAGAAGCGCGAGTCAGCCTTAGGATAGAACATGTAGCTAGAGGTATCTAGTTTGTAGGAATGCAAGCCCCGCTTACTCCATTGTTTTTCCGGATCTTCTCCGTGTGAGAAATGACATAAAAGTCTCCACTGCGCTCTGAACACT
The DNA here is from genome assembly GCF_047715825.1 of Aspergillus stella-maris. Classification (NCBI taxonomy): domain Eukaryota; kingdom Fungi; phylum Ascomycota; class Eurotiomycetes; order Eurotiales; family Aspergillaceae; genus Aspergillus; species Aspergillus stella-maris. The sequence goes on along the minus strand of NW_027396842.1, from coordinate 182,499 downwards.
CTGATCTTGCCAACTTTACTCCTTCCACAATATATACAATCCACCCCTTGGTACTAACAATGGCAACGCGATTAGCAGCATGTGAGCCCTGCAGAAAATCAAAACTCGCATGTGATCACAGCCAACCCGTCTGCGCGCGGTGTACAAACAGCAACCGAGTGGATGCCTGTGTCTACCGCACGGCGCCCTTTAAGCGGAGAAAAACAGATGCAGTGGCGGCGGAGCATTTCTCTGACAAGTATTATCACTACAACCCACTACATTCCTTTACTCGTTGGATTCTAACCAGCATTGTTGCTAGCATTGATGCAGCTGCGGCCATCCTTGCCTCATCACCCATCCCCACCCCCACCCCCAACCGCTACCCTAACCCAGGGTTCATCGGCTCGTCCAGCCATGTTGCGATCTTCAACCATATCCTTGTGTCAGGCCTCGACACTCCAAGCACTATCTGCAGTGATGAAACACCCGCATCACGCACCCAGCCTGAGGACATGCTGCTGGTCCAGCGGGCCGCCGACGCCCTCAAGCAACTACTCAGCACGTTCTCACTCGACCAAATGACGCACCTTGTCCGACTATGACTCGCCAGGGGCGCGAATCTCTCCCTTACAGGCGGTATTCTACAGCACTGCATCGCACAGGGAACCAATATCAATGACACCACCATCACCCTCCCCATCCCACCCGCAAGCTCCCCAACTGACTGGCACATCCTTAACACAAAATACCTCCTCGCAAACTCAAGCATGCCACTACAGGCAACTCACCACCCATCCACATTCGCCGGCTTCTGCGCCCCATTTTCGGGATCGAATTTCCGGTGGGAGACAATGGGCATTCTCCTCTCGGCAGTGACACGCGCCGCGCTTGATACACCAGTCGCGCCACCACTGTACATGAACCAAGAACGGCGGTATGCACTGCGCACCCTGTGCACGCGCGTTGCAGACTATGCGCTGGAAGTTGCACTGTCACTTGACTGTCTTAATGACCTGCAGCTGTTTCTGCAGTATGAGAACTGGATCGTGCAAACACATGTCTATGGTGATCATAGTAGGTATACCAGATCTTATATTGTTTATTGCCATTATAGTTGGTAACTGACAAGGCGGGGGGTGGTGGCAGGCTATCACTCATGGCGCAAGCTCGGCGACGTCATTGCCTCAATCTACGCGCTGGGCTACCATGAGAATCTGGACCAGCAGCGGCAGGGCCAACAGCAGTTTCCCGCACCCTTCCTGACCGAGCTGCGGAAAGCCGTGTTTGCGCGCGTGTACTCTGGCGATAAGAATGTTGCAATCTTTGTTGGCCGCCCGCCGCGCATGAACAAGGGCTTTTGCCACTTCCAGATTCCCTCATGCTCACTCGCTGGGGATGTGTGGCTTACGTCTGCAGGGAGTGGGCCAGGTGGTCTGAATCATGGTGGAGATGCTAATGATGATGATAGTGATCATGATGGGGATCATCACAGTGGCAGTGGTGATGATTCATTGTCACATATTGCACAGTGGGATCCGGATACGCAGGCAAGCTATATTGCCGAGTCACGCTGGACTGCGCTGTGCGCGAGCTTAAAGGAAGAGATCCTGTGTCTCCAGCGTCAGAGAGGACGGAGAGAGAGCGCTCCAGATAAAGCCTTTCAGGGCAAAGTAGCGTGCGTATCTCTCTCTCTCTCTCTCTCTCTCTCTCTCTCTCTCTTCGCCTGCCCTATCAACTACATCCCATAACAAACCAACAGGACAATAAAAGCATCTGCTGAAAAGCAATTCACTCTTCTCCCTGCCCACTTCCAGCTCCATGGCCCGCTGCGGAAATACACAACGACAGACCCGTTCAAGCGCGACTTTGTCGCCGCCGTACGGCTGAACCACCTGCACGTCCTGTTCCTGCTTAGCCTGCTGCAGCTACGCACGCCAGCGGAGCCGGACGGAACAATCATCGCGGTCGCTGAAGAAATGATCTCGATAGTCGTCGATCTGATCCTGCTGCGCGACCAGATTGTGAATTCAGGGACAAGTCTTGTGTGGAAGGTATGTGGGATTCAATTTCATCCAATTTCATAGCACGCGGTCCCAAGGTCCAGGGATCACGGGTTTGCAGTAATTTCATGTGGATTTACCTGGGGTCAATATATAGATCGCGTACTACGCCCTCCCTGCTGCTGGGATCCTTTTGCTTGCTATGCTCCGCCGGTGGTCCGTATGCACAGCTGCTCAGCAGCAACAACACCCCATTTCCCGTCCACACGCGATCCACCACCTCACCATCCTCGCCGCCGAGCTAGAAGCCGGCTCGATCATTCAGCCGCGCGAACCAAACTACAACCTCTTGTGCAAGGCCATGCACACGATCCAGAGCTTCCTGGACTTCGTGGCCACGGACGCGGTGCAGGGTGTGCCGATTGCGGCGGAGGAGCTGCAGCTGGAAAGCGTTACCACTGTTGAGACAAACAGTGGCAACCAGGATACGTCAATGGTTGGGGCTGCTGATGACCATTGGGCTGGGCTTGGGTTTGGGGGTCTGAACGCGTAGGACTTTGAGATTAGGTTCTAGGAGTTGTTGGCGGATCATCCATTTTTGAATTCGGGGGATGGGGAGGTGTTGTTGTGAATCTAGACGTAGTGTCATCATACTGGTCCATAACCTCAGGGCAATGGAAGGATGGGAATATGTATAATCAGACCCTGGCAACAAGATGCATTGATATGGTAATCTGCTTTGAGTAACTAGCCAGTATTAACTAGCTAAATATAGATTATTCCATTTTTCCACAAACAAAAAAGGTGTTGAAAGCACAAGCACCTTTTATAGTACTCATTCTATATTGCCTCTCTACACCTACAGAATAAATATCTTAATAACTTACTTTAGTATTTTAGTACCTTATATTATAGCAAGTAGTGCCAAGACCAACCCAACCAAACTCGTCACATGCTTTCTTCCCCAGACTCTCTTACTCTCTCTCTCTCTTCTTCCTGTCCGTCTCACTCTTTCTCTCTCTCCCTCTGTCTTCTCACGTATCTATCCTCAACCCCTTTTTCCAGACCTCAACATGGTCGCTCCCACTGAGATCCCCTCCGTCGAGATCCTCTCTCAGATCGCCGACTACAAACTGCTCGATCGCGAGGGCAAGGAGCTTACCTTCAGCAACATTGTCAACGGTCCCAACACCCCCGACCGCACCCTCGTTCTCTTTGTCCGCCATTTCTTCTGCGGGGTAAGCTTACTTCAAGTCATCCTCTTGAGTCGCCAATGTTGATTACTTGTCCAGAGCTGCCAGGAATACCTCCAGCGACTATCTGACACAATCACCGATGAAGTCCTCTCCTCTGCGCCGGCTCCCACCTCCATCGCCGTCATCGGCTGCGGCGAGCCCAGTCTAATTGACTTCTACGCCGCTGAGACCCGTTGTCGCTGGCCCATGTACTGCGACCCGAAGCGAGAACTCTACAAAGCCCTTGGCATGATCAACAACTGGACGGTCGGCCCGCAGCCCGAGTACATCTCCCGAAGTATACCCCAGCTAGTCGTCAAGGGCTTCCACCAGATGATACCCTATGTCAAAACTGGGCAGTTCCTCAAGGCTGGTCCAGGACAGCAGCAGGGTGGTGAGTTTTTCTTCGAGAAATCCGCGGGTGGTGAGAAGCACGTCACCTGGTGTCATCGCATGCAGCGATCCTGGGGTCACGCTGAAATATCGGTTATGAAGGATGTAATTCTCGGGCGACCGATTGACCCAGAGATGGAGAAGAAGGCGGATGCGACTGATCCTCCCTCAGGCCCCTCGAGATTCGTTCCCTGGGTTGTTGTTCCCTCGGTTGCTGTTGCCTGGTACAAGGGCTACCTCACCAAGTGAATGATCCCACATCTCTCACCCCCTTCTCTTATGTCGTGACGAAGCTATGTTCTCCCTCTTGCATATGCGATAACGAATGATACCCGTTGCTGCTCTGAAAGAATTGCGGCCCTGATTGAGTCAGTCCACTAGACTCTCCATGCTCTGCGCTCTTGGGAGCTCTTGATCTTCGCCTTTCCTTCTGGTGCGGTAGCAAAGTCGACCATCTTCTATTTTCCCAGCTCATTTGCCCGCGAGTACAGGATGTAGAGCGTGCTCGAGCCCGATGACGCTGTCACATAGCAGAACGGTTTGGTCCTCTGAGATCAAATAATGACCCGTTCCTGCATACTGCAACCATTGTCGGCGACTTGTGCGATTGGTCCCTCCACCGTATGTAGGTGACTTATGATACGCATTGCTGCAGCGCCGTCGTGCAGGCCCAGGTTCGTGTTCCAAGTACTCCAAACCCTAAGGCTTTCCACTGGAGGGACTGGCTTGGTCAATCGAGATTATGCTGCTCCCGATGCAAGCTGCATCATCCCCGTCACAACATACGGTTCATCCCAGCAGCATCTCAAGAGTTCATCGCCACGTTTAGTACTTATGGCATCCTCATTGACGATACCACGCACGTCATTGCTAACGAACTAATGCAATTCATACTACAAGGAGTCCGTTGTCCGGGACGAAACAGTCGACTATATCAGCAACTACACTTGGGCCAACCAACTTTCTCCGACCGAGGCGGCGCGAAAGACAGTGGTCATGTTGAATCGTTGTATTAGGACATGACAACGGGCTTGTCCGGTGACCAAGGCCTGCAGAAGATAGTCGGTCAGCTTTGCAACCACTTCTGTCCGGTATCAACTTGGCGACTTGAACATCTCAGAGTTCGACCCTGCCCGTGTTGGTTTGTTTACTCTTTCCTGTACCTGAATCGTGCATTCCGTAGACGGGACAAGTGAGGCAGTACCCACCAGCAGAAGCCGTTGCAGTTAAAGTGGCTTTAAGTTGACACGTGGGTCCGTCTTAGCACTGGCACCCAACTGCTCACAGGATCCCGAGTAATTTCTTCTTTCTCCTTTTTGCTGGTGCATGTAAATATTTTGGGTGTCCTCCGTCCTCGTGCCCTAGCCTCGGCTACCGTGTTCCTGCCATTCTGTCTTGTTGTTGCGTGGAATGCGGGAGAATGCAAAGAGAAAGAGTCCAGACCGGGCCAGCGTTCTCGAATCAGGCTGCAGACCGGCTCGCCCGCCAATTAACAGTCACTTATGACGCGAGTGGCGTAAATTAGCAGTGTCGAGTGGAGTTTCTGTGGTCAGTCTTCCCCTCTGGTGTGCCTCTCTCTGCCTTTCTGGGTCCAGCGCGTGCGTTGCCTGTGCCCATGCTGATTCCCTGGATTCAGACATCTCTTTTGGGTCTCCTCCGGTGGTGGCGAGATCTTCAATCTCTCGCGTGGCGGATCTCGAGGACCTTCTTCATCTCGTCGATCCTCTTGAAGCTTGCTGGTGATGGGATCCCTGCCTGCTCAGGATTCAGCCATGGCACAGGAGCGCGAGTTCTACAAGTATGCCGTCGTCTTATCTATTCTAAGGAGCGCCCACTGATTATTTTTGTCCTCAGGTACTGTCAGCTTCCTCAGCGCCCTGGCCTCCTCGATCGTCCCCCCGTTTCCCCTCGGTCCGAAGCCAACGTTGAACTCCTACCTCAGTCATCGCAGGACAAGACCCTTACTGCCCTTGCACAACTCGGCGCCCTGCGGCTAAATGTCCAACGATGTATGATCTCGCTCTTTGACCGTCGCACCCAGTACATCCTCACCGAAGCCACCCGCACCCTCAGTCTACAAGATGACCGCGTACACTCGGATGGGGATGCGTTATGGTTGGGGAGCAGTGTCATAATCAAGATAGATGGCATCTGCCACCTCACCACCGAAGACTCCTGCCTGAACGCCGGCCAGCTCGAACAAGACAACTCCGGTGGCGAGCGACGGGCAGCCCTGGTCGTCAACGACCTCACACAAGATGATCGCTTTAATAAAAGATCATATGTCGTCAAGGCGCCGCACCTACGGTTCTTTGCTGGAGTTCCGATCCGCAGTCGTCGCGGTATTGCCATCGGTGCCTTCAGTGTCAGCGACGGCAGTACTCGGCCAAATGGACTCAGCCAAGCGGAAATACGTTTCATGACTGATACTGCGGCGGCGATCATGAATCATCTTGAACTCGTCCGATCACACGAACAAAACCGGCGGAGCGCGAATATGATGGCGGGTCTGGGTGACTTTGTCGAAGGAGGCATCTTTCCCTCCAGCAGTCTTCGCCGGAAGAGTCCTCTGAGTATGGAAGTCGACAGGGACGAGGTCGAGGAGACGGATAACAACAATGGTCAAGGGGAGAAGCCGCGGAATAACCCTATACACATCCGTCGCTCGAACACACGGTCGGATCGGTTATCTGTGAAGGATCGCATAAGGGACAAATCTCCGACACCATCAGGTATGAATCTCTAGAGATATTCTGCAACTTTTGTATACTAACCGTTCCAGATTCAACAGAACAATCCGAAACACCGTCTACCGCATCCACCCCCAGGCGAAAACGCGATGCCGAAATGACCCTGGTATCCGGCACACGAGATATCTTCAGCCGCGCTGCTCGCGTTCTCCAGCAGTCCCTTGACGTTCAAGGCGTAGTCTTCTTCGATGCCAGCGTCAAGTCATACGCCGGCCTAGTCCAGAGCACCGACGACCGACCCTCCGACGGCGAGAGCAGCAGCGGCTCCAGCGATATGTCTCACGGCAGCGATAGCGATAATCCCACGGGCCACTCGACCGAGACCGACGAGATCACAACGTCGGATGTGCTTGGATTCGCACTGGATGATCCCGAACAGCCGATGGGTGCTATGCGCGAGACCTTCCTCCGGTCGCTCATGCGCAACTACCCACAGGGCGCAATTTTCAACGTCGACGAGAACGGCAGTGTTTCATCTAGTGAAGGAAGCGATAGTTCGTCTGGAACCAGTGTATCCCGTGAAATCGTCTATCGCCGACACGAAGGACCGAAGATCCAGCGCCGATGGAAGCAGCACAAGCGCCACCGGATTAGCCTGAAGGAAGAAAACAAGGGCTTGATGAAGATCTTCCCCTCTGCGCGCTGTGTCACACTCTTCCCACTCTGGGATTCGCGACGCAACCGCTGGTTCTCAGGCCTGTTCCTGTGGACAAAGTCACCGCGTAGCTTCAACGTTGGGGGCGAACTCGCCTATCTCTACGCCTTTTCCAACAGCATCATGGCCGAAATCCACAGACTAGACGTCGAACTCGCGAACCGTGCCCATGCGACGCTCGTCGGAAGTATCTCGCACGAATTGCGCAGTCCGCTCCACGGTATCCTCGGTAGTACAGAGCTCCTCGGCGACTCATCGCTCTCACCCGCGCAAACAGCCCTTGTCAACACTGTCGAACACTGCGGACGCTCACTTCTCGACATAATCAATAACATGCTCGATTTCGCGAAAATAAACCAGTTCGCGCGCAAGTCGCGGTCGTCGCGGTTCAAGCTTACTCCGCCACAGCGCCGGTTGCAGCGGTCGCTTGTGCCAGGGAAGGTCAACGGGGTGCCGAACCTTATCTCGGATGTTCAGCTCGATGCTGTGCTGGAGGAAGTCGCAGAGAGTGTCTTTGCGGGACACTGTTTCAGTTCTAAAAACCGGACGTTGGCAAGAGAGTCGAGTGTGCCGACCATCGATCAGGAGGGCGATCTTGTCATGGCGAGTCCGACCGAACGACCTCTTTCGGCGTTCAATGAGAGTTTGACGGTGATATACGACGTTGCGCCTGATTACCAGTGGTTATTCGAGACTCAGGCGGGTGCGTGGCGACGAGTTCTTATGAACTTGTTCGGGAATGCGCTCAAGTACACGCAGTCGGGCTTCATCTCGGTCTCGCTCAAGTCTTCTGCGCCTGTTTCTGTTGCGCAAGCTAGACGGCTCTCGCGCGATGAGGGAACCGATACTGCGAGCGTTACATTGACTGTCAAGGATAGCGGGCAGGGTATCGACAAGGAGTACTTGCAGAGCAATGTCTTTAAACCGTTCTCGCAGGAGGATCCTCTCTCACCCGGTAGCGGTCTAGGATTGAGCATCGTCCAACAAACGGTCCTTTCACTAGGCGGAAAGATCGACATCTCATCTACAAAAGGAGTTGGCACAGAAGTCACCGTCCGCGTCGATCTCCCGCGCACACCCAACGAAGACACGACCGACCACGGTCATCAAAATATCCAGCTAACCAAGGAAGTTGTCAAGGGCAAATCGATCGGTTTGGTTGGATTCGGCATCCCATCCGAGGACAGCGAAGAAGCACTCACCATGCTTCGCTCCTCCCTGGCTAAGATGTACAAGAACCACTTCGGGATGAAGGTTGGCTTCGTATCATCCGAGTCACCAGAAGCATACGACATTTATGTTGTCCGGCAGACGTACCTGAATCGTATGAACGAGGTCCTTCGAAGAGTCTCATTCAAGCATGTGCCCGCTGTGCTGGTTCTGTGCTCGACGCCACAAGTCGCGCAAAAGCTATCAAACACCGCCGATCAACGGAGCCTCGCAGTCTACGAATTCATCAGTCAGCCTTGCGGCCCATGCAAGATGGCGACCTCGCTAAGAGCCTGTGTCGACAGAAAAGAGCAGGAGGATAAACCCAATGGCGTCAACACCATCACAAACGGCACCAGCACCAACGGCACTGAGTCGCACCACACAAATTCTCATATAGAAACAAACGGCAACGGCGCCTCAATTTCTGACGCCCTGAAGTCCAACTTTCCACTCTCCCTCGACTCGCAAGCGCTCAAAGACGGATTGCAAAATGGCACCGTCCAAGCCGACATCGAAATCAGCCCAACCTCAACAATGGCCACCATTAGCTCATCCGAAAGATCCGACCCCGACGGCGCAGTCACCGAGATTTCAGCGACTGTTGAAGCAACGCGCATCGTACCCAGTGTCCTCCTCGTCGATGACAACAACGTCAATCTACAGCTATTAGTGGCCGTCATGAAGAAAGCTAGATTCCCGTATTTGACAGCGACAAACGGGCTTGAAGCTCTGAACACATACAAGAAGCACGCGAGAGAAATAGCGGTGATACTGATGGACATCTCAATGCCCGTCATGGACGGTTTGGAATCGACAAGAGAAATTCGCGCCTTCGAGAAAGAAAGCCAGCAGCGCGAACTGAATTTCAAGAACGCGACTGTCATTGCGCTGAGTGGACTTGGAAGTGCACCGGTGAGACAGGAGGCATTTAATTCGGGGATCGATCTGTTCTTGTCGAAACCAGTGCGGTTTCAGGAGTTGATCAAGCAGATTGATGGGTTGATGCAGTAGCAGCATTGGGTGCTGTAGGGTTTGGTGGGACTTTTAGGTTTTGAATAGCGATGGTTATGGGACATGGCGTATGATTGCATGAAAACTGTATGTTATATGGATTGGTTGGAGTTTTGGTTTGATTCTAAGAGTCCCATATAGCGAGCATACGAATTGCATCTAATTTTTCTTTGACTTTTCTCCATAATTTACATGACTTGAAGGCGTAGTGCAGAGAGTGATGGTGGTGAACCCACACTCTGCGTGCAGATATATATTCTAGACACCTTGCAGAGACTCAGGTACCACCTTCACCCTGCACAACGAGCATAAAATTATACTGCAGGAACCCCGCATACCATGATTCAGATTTGCAGCGAGAAAGTGGCGCAGCAAACCTCCGATTGTCGCCCCTGAAGCTGAAGCCAAAGCTGCGCCGGCGATGACCGACCGAGTCAGTCAAAAAGTCAAATAAAATCAACCAAGCCAGATTTATCGATACCTTTTGATCAGATAGGCAGACACCTCGTATTTAAACTATCGTATTTGCAGTTAGACAGCCCACAGCCCACTTGACCGCACAATTAATTTATCGATCAATCGACTGTATCGATCCGCCATCATCGAGAACACCACCACCATGACAAAAGTACCATTTCCTACAACCAGGCAGAGAAATTCTCGTATCCTTAATTTCACCTGAATCAAGCTATGCAGTACCTGTCTACCTGACCACAAAGAAAAACCCTTCATTAAGCTTTCGTGAAACACCCTGAAACACGCCGGACATTACATAGGGGAACCTGTTCGCGTGGCACGGCTGCGAGTTGACCGTTATAACTGGACACCGATACTGATGTTCAGGGGGAAATGTAGAGCCGCGGAGCCAAGTCTGTTATTCGTTTCAGATGCTCCTCTTCGCGACTTTAATATTTTCTAATTCTTGGACAAAGCCGATCGTAATCTACTGCTACGAGGTTATTAGAAAGAAAGTTCAATTGGCATCATCAATCCCATTCCCACTGGGTCTGGCTGGCATAAATTCGTAAAGCTAGATAGAGCTAACTAGGATCAACTAGGTAGATCATCCAGTAAAACAGCGAGAATAGCACACTGCAGAAAGAAAAATCACACTTTTATGTAGAGAGGGTGTACAACACGACAGTCAACATAGGCTCTGCCCCAAGTGATCGGATGAAAGAAAGTTAAGTAGGTAGGTAGGTAGGTAGGTAGGTAGAAGAGAAGAACAAAAAAAAACACAATATCAAAGATGTTGGTTTTGTATGCAAATGCAATGCAAGATGCCGTGCTTAAGCCTTCACGCAGTACTGGTACCCCAGCCACAAATTCGTGCAGTCGCCCTTGAGCCCGGAGTTCAGCTCGCGCAGCTGGTCGATCGTCACGCCCTTGTCCTTTTCGATTCTCAGGCAGTAGTCGCCGTCCGCGACGGTGTAGTACTCGCTGCACGAAGAGTCGGCGTAGGGGTAGATCGGGGCGGAGCCGTCGGTGGAGGAGGGGGCTGAGGTGGCTGGGGGCTCCGCCTCGGTGGTGGTGGAGCTAGGGGCTGTAGAGGCGGTTGAGGTCGCCACTGACTCGACGGTGTAGGTGCTTGTCGCGGTGGAAGTCGTGGTCGTAGTCGAAGTCAGGGTTGTGCTGGGGGCGGCGGGGGCCTGCGTGGTGGTTGGGGCCGCGGTGGAAGTGGTCTCAGCTGAGGTCTCAGAAGAGTCCGAGGAATCAGACGAGTCAGAGCCAGAAGAGCCAGACGATCCTCCAGTCAGAGCATCGGCGACAGAACCGGTAAAGCGGAAGACACTGGAGACAGCCTTGTTGAGAGTACCAATGGTGTTGGGCTCGCAGCTCGAAGGACCAGTAGCCCAACCAGTCAAGCGGTTCGCAACATCAGAAGAGTAGCAGTGCGTCGCGATACCCTGGCCCAAGTTTCCAGAGGAAGCGACCGAGCCAGAGTTGTAGATACGCGCAGCAGCATAGTAAGCCGACGCATCGCTGCCACCAGCCTGAGCAAGACAGCCCTTGAGACCATCGCCGTCGGAAGTACCGACCGTGCCATCCGTAATCATCTGCTTGATCGTCGCCTTGGGGCAGGGAGTCTGGACATTGCCGTTGTTGCAGGAACCTTGGCCGTTGTGGCTCTGCATGAGTCCAGGGTTGGTAACGCCGTTGTCCGTAGTAGGCGCACGAACACAGCCATTACTCTCTTGTACAACGATGGCGAGGATAAACCGCGGATCAACACCAGACTCGCTGGCAACCTCCTGGATCGAGTCGGAAATGTCATTGATCTCATCGTCAGTGGTGTTGGGGACCCCCCACTGGTCGCAGGACTGACGCATGGTGTCCTTGTTGGCCTCGAGCATTTCGTCAAAGGAAGGCCACCAGTTGGCGTGGTCGGGCCAGCCCTCAGCGACCTTGCCGTTGCCACCGAGGACATTGTAGGCGCGCTTAGAGTGGGAAAGGGAGAGAGAGCGAAGGGAGTGAGCGTTTGCGTGGGCGTGGGAGAGGCCATTGTGTGTGTGGGCGCCGGAGGTGGGAGCGGCCTGAATGAGGGTTGCAAGGCTGCCAGCAGCCAGGGCGATCAAAGGAGTGGTAATCATTTTGCAAATGTACTGGAAACGAGTATGCAATGCAAAAAGAAAGAGGTATCTAGAGAGAGACAGAGAAGGCGCACACAGACAACAACAACAAAGGAGGGACTGGAGGAAATGAAGGCTTGCTTAAGAAGAAAAAAAGAAGAGAGAGCGAGAGATGGAGGAAGGGTCCAGTGTTATAACTTCACTACCTGAACTCTCACCAATGAATACAACCAATGAGAAGATCAGCTCATGAATATCCTTCTGGTGAAACACCGGACAGGGGCGAACTCGTGTTCCTCGCAGATTCAAGCGCTGGCCTTGCGACACCTCCAATGGGATCTCTCCCTCAGCCCCATCGGGCGATTCATTCAGTGGCTTTTTCTCTGTGAAAGTGGGATTCCCTTGGGGTCTTTCTCTTGGTATCTTGGTATTATTACTATTGTGTTGGTTGTTGCCTCTCCAGAGTCATGAATAATGAAGACCATGAATCAGGGCTTGGATCAACGGGGGGGGGGCACTACACCCGAAATTGGGACACACAACTCTGGTAACTTCCTCCTGTCAATCAACGCTTGCGGCATTTTCATTGTCCAATTCCCAGGGATTTCTCCATATTCTCCAGTTACCGACGGGTGCAACTCGAGATCGTCGGCTTCATTGTTCTTCGGGCAATTTTCACAAAGAAGTTTGACATCATACACGGCATCCTCTACACCTTCATCCATCTATTCATTCGCTGCAATATGCCCCGTCAAATCCAGCAGCCGGCTCGAATACCCCCATTCATTGTCATACCACGCCATGATCTTAAAGAACCGCTCGTTTAACTCCATGCTGGCTGGCCCGTCCACGATCGCGCTGTGCCCGTCGCCCAGATAATCCCTGCTCACTAACTCCTCGTCACTGACGCTGAGGATTCCAGCGAGATCACTCTTGGCAGCGCGCCTGAAAGCCGCCAGGATAGAGGGGAGCGAAGTGGGCGCTTCGGTGGTGACTGTCAGGTCGATCATGGACACGTTGGGGCTGTAAAGTACATACCCAACCAGTTAGCGAGCACTTCTCCACCTGCCCTGTGTTGGATTTGGAGAACTTCACTACTCACGTTGGAACTCGAATTGATACACCTGTCACCTTGCCAGTCAGCTCAGGCAGCACGGTCGCAATTGCCTTGGCAGCGCCTGTGGTGGTGGGAATAATATTGTCGAATACGCTGCGGCCTGGAGTATGGTCCCATTGTCAGCTCATCCTTGCTTATTTTCTCCACGAGGCAGCAGCTGAAGCCGAAATACAGCCTCGGGAGTACATACCCAACCGCCGGTTCTTCTTACTATACCCATCCAACACCGTCTGACTCCTCGTGGCAGCATGCACAGTCGTGAGAAACCCCTGCTGAATTCCAACCTCCCTTTCCAGGACTTTCAAGACAGGAGTCACACAATTCGTCGTACAGCTCGCGCACGACACAACTCTATTCTCTTCGCTTGCTGTATAACCATCACAATTAACGCCGTACACATACGTCGGACTATCGCTGCTCGGTGCCGAAATGACCACCCGCTTTGCTTTGCCGTATGTAACGTGCGCCAATGCGGCCTCGCGCTTTGTGAATTTTCCCGTGCACTCGATTACATACTCTACTCCCAGCGAGGCCCAGTTGAGTTTTGTGAGGTCACGCTCGGAGGTTAGGGATATCTCTTTGCCGTTGAGGACGATGCTGTTCTCTGAGGCTTCGTATAGAGCGATATTATCGGACAACTTCCCCATGCAGCTGTCGTAGCGGATGAGGTAGAGGAGGTCTTGGATCGATGTGCAGGTGTGGTTTATTGCTGTGATTTGGATGTCGGTGCGGTTTAGGGAGGCGCGGAGGACAGCGCGGCCTGTTACCCGTCTTCTGTTAGCGGACTAAACTGCTGGGCTTGGGATGACATAGAGTCTGGAAGGTAGGTAGAGGGGGTATACCTATGCGTCCGAACCCATTGATGCCGACTCTGGCGATGGTAGAGGTGGTACTCTCCCCAATAGGAAAGTCGTTGATAGAGGGGGCCATTCTTTTTATAAGTATAAGACAAGGTAAGTCTTGTATGATCAAGTAAGTATATAGTAGTCGAATATCGAATATCTAGTAATCCTTGCGTCCTATATCAAACCTACATATCCCGGGTGTATCTAGAACTATATATACATCCCCCTCCTACATCACCCCCGGCTACAACCACCCTCACCACCTCCAAAACAGGTTCCATCCCTATCAACCTGCCTACAAACCGACCAGGACCCGACATCCTCCGCGATAAATTGCATCTAGCCAGTCTCTCCTCCGTGTTTCCTAGCCGTGATTGCAATCGGAGCATGTCTTCCCCAGGATTGATGTAAGTGCCGGTTTTCGGATGGGAGCCGGTAGACGGGGTCGGATGTATCCAATGCACCATGCTACCTAACGTCAGAGGTAAGTAGGCCTCAGGCATTATTGAAAGAGAAGGACTCCAACAGGCATGCATTCAGCGCTTGCAGTTCAAATCTGGACTTGGGAGCTATGCTGGAAACTGAGGGAAGCCGACTGTGATTGGTCTTGCTGGTCGGTGGTTTGTTCAGCCTGAACTGGACTTTACCTGCATCTACTGGTGGAACAAGAGCCCCCGACCGGAGAAAGAATGTGCGGTCTTATTAATTCACATAGTCTGAAGATCCCCAAGTCGTGTTGAGAGTGGGAAGTCTCTCCAAAGCTCGTTCCAACTGTGATGGTGAAGCCATAGCAGTCTATCTACAACCGGACAAATCAAGTCCGAGGCATCGGCAGAAGCATGTCACGGAGATCCGAAGTCCGCCAGTGAAATGCTCGGGAGAGAACGGGATGCCGACTCCATAATCGGGAAAAATTGGACGCGAAGTGGCATACAATTAAGCAAAATAAGTAAAATAGAGTCATGAGCTGAAAAATCTCTTCAAAAACTATCATAAATCGTCTATGTCCATTTCTTTATATACAGCGTGGTTCACATCCTCTGGTAGACAGGCGGTTACGCCTCCTCCTTCATTTCAATCGACGTCCCGTCCTTCTTCGCAACAGCTGCCAGCTGCGCCTCTGCGACTTCACCCTCAGGCAGGGCCTTGGCCATGCGCACAATCTCCCACGGCGACGACGCGTCCCGGAACACCTGGTTGATAAGCTCCAGGTTGCGGTTCATGGTCTCGGGGTAGAAAAAGTACACGCCGATCGGGATGCACGCGGACAGCACAGTGTACATGACATAGTACTTGTACCCGATGGTGTCAAGGGCAACAGGGGTGACCATGACGACGACAAAGTTCCACAGCCAGTGGTTGGCGGTTGAAACGGCGGACATGGCGACACGGAGACGAGCGGGCGCGACCTCAGTCGTGTACAGGAAGTTTCCACCGAGGAAACCGATCGGGTAGAAGAGGTTGAAGAGGAAGATGAAGACCGCGGAGGCAATGGAAGCGCCCTTGTTGTCTTCGCCCATGGAGTTGGTGATGGCCATGGCCATCATGCAGCAGGCCATTCCGGTTCCAGAGACCATGAAGCAGACGCGGCGACCGAGACGGTCGATCGCGTAAAAGGAGATGAAGCAGCAGAGGAACTTCCAGGTCAGAGCACAAGAGGCAAGGATCTTGGAAAGCGACTCGCTCATGCCCAGGTTCTCCTCGAAAATGGTCGAGGCATACACGGAGATCAAGTTACCACCGCACATCTGCTGGAAGAACTGCAGCATCACGCAGAGAACGAAGCGGTACAAAAGCTTCTCTTCATCGTCCTTCTTGAAAATCTCCATGAGCGATCCCTTGGAGTGAGCCGTCATTTCGAGAGAAGAGTGAATACCGGCGATTTCAGCACGGATTTCCTCGGGGCTGGCTTCGTCCTTGAGGGCAGACAGACTACGCTCGGCCTGTTCGATGCGGTTGACCTGCACCAGCCAACGGGGCGATTCAGGGAACATAAACACCGACAACAAGATCATAAGCGAGGGGAGCAGCGAGAGGGCCAAGGGCACCCGCCATTGCGTGGTGCTCTGGGGGACGCGACTGAGACCGAAATCAATCCAGTTGCAGAGGGCGTATCCCAAGCACATGAACATTCCATCGAGAATAACGTGCTGGCCACGATTCTTCGCAGCCGAAGACTCAGACTGCCAGACTGGAACAGCAACACTGAACTGACCAACTCCCAGACCGAGGATAACACGGCCAACGACAAACTGCGCAAGATCGTACGATGCCACCTGCAGGACCTGCCCGATGATGGTCAGGATCGCCCCGAGGAAGATGGTCTTTCGTCGTCCAAATCGGTCGGACAGAAATGTGGTCGAGAGAGCACCGATCAAGGCACCGCACTGAAAGGCCGCAATGACAGCGCCCTTGCTGGTGTTGTTGTGGTCCTTGAGGGCGCCGTCGGTGTTGACGGTGTCGATGGCCGGGAATGCGTGAACCCAGCTCTGCAGTGAGGCCAGGGGACCGACACCAGCTTGGTTGTAGCCAAAGATAACAAAGGCCGGGGCGCCAATGAGTATCACCTGCAGGATATGCAGCAGTCTCCCCGTGGCGCCGAAGATGGTAGTAACCCGGTCAGACATGGTGGTGGATGTCGAAGATAGACCGTGGACGGGGAGGGGTGAGAGGTTGGAGAGAAATTTTCTGACAGAAAGGTAAACAAAAGGAAGGAGGAAGCCCGTCAGATCTTATAGCGAGGCAATCACCCGTGGAGTCTGGAGATATGATGGTGTGCCCTCGTTTACCCCCCCCTCTTCGTTCCTCTCTCCTCCCCTCAACAGACCGAGCGACCCCATAGGCGAGTCTCCACGTCGGCCGGTGAGAGTGAGGGGAATGATGGAGAAGGATTTCTCATCACGAGGTGAGTTTCTGGGTCCTGGAAGCTCAGCGAAGCGGACGAGACAGAAATCAAACCGCGGAGGGTCTCGGGATGGGGCATCCAGATGCTACCATACTTGCCACGACCCACCGCACATTCGTATCTCCGTTGCTGCAAGCTGCAACTCGGAATCCTTTGTTTCTCTGATTCATGCTGCTGGCTTACTGGCTGAAGCGACGAAAACCGGTCGGAATCGTGACGTACAAGCATAGTAGATCTCACCCCGTACACTCCGACCTTCTCCAGACCCCGGACAAGTAATTATGCAAAGGCCAGTTTGTAACAGACTAACAGTAACCACAGACCGGCTCAATCTCGGACAAGAAGAAATCTCCGGTGTCAGTGAGCGTGTCAAGTGGATAGGGTGGGCTGTAGTCGGCCAACCTCCGAACGTCTCGCACTCGGATCGGCACTCACAGTGCATGCCCAGATCCCGAGTCAAGGCTTGACTGACCATGGCCGGCTCTGATTTCTCAGCAGGCTAAACGCCTAAAGCTTTTCAGCTCTTGGCTGTGTCGCGCAGGGCTGTCGCATGCGAACAAGCCAGAGATCAGCACCCCGTACCCCAGAGTCGCTTGCATGGGTTTACAGTGCGCGAAGTCCTCAGTATCGGAACACGGTAAAAGCATACAGTAGAAATTCAGGCACACCCGTAGACCGAAAGCAACTGTTCGAGTGGCATGCCGAAGGATCAGTCGGAGGGCGCCTACTCCAGACGGGTTAGCCATCGGTCGGTGAGGGCTGCGAGCTGAGTGGCCTGAGTGGTGCCAGAGTGACTCAGTGGCGATGGAGTCTTTCTTTATTAGCAAATTGATCTTTCTTATTGGCCATTCGGCACACTTGCCCCGGTGGTACCTTGTGGTTACCTTATAGGCTTATTCTTTGACTCCTTGTCATCCGGTCTCGCAGCACTCCAGGTTTCTGGAAACTTGCCATCCACGAACTCTACGAATCCTTCCACCTTCAGGTCCCGAATAATCCTCGCCAATGCGGGGATCTGTAAGCCATCTCTTCCTTCGTCCTCCACGAATTCCTCGTGGCCGTGCCAGACGGGAACCCCAGGTTCCGGTCGCATGGGGTTCGTCTCTGGGGTGCTTGATCCATGATGCAGCTATGCCGTGATGCCGTGTTGCACCGTGCGTGATACGCCATGTATGATGTATGCGACATTTAGTCGGAGTTGCTTATCCTTCCCCTTCAGGCAGTACTCGGCTTGCCTATCAAGCTGTGACGCGTGCTTGCTTCAGGCTAAAGACTCCTTGCATTATCAGCAACCCCTTGCCAGTCTAGACGCGTCTGATCCAGGACATTTTGAGTCCGAATACCACGCAACAATCTAAGCAGACTGCGGTCATTCTTTCTGCATCTTGACATGCACGGAGCCCGGCCGAGACAGTATGCAATACTACCCCAATTCCATCGAAAAGTGGATGGCAGCAATTTCTAGCTTTCACCTGACACGGGTCGCCTACCAACAGAGTCTCGGCATTAATAAGAGATTCCTTGTCTTTTTTCTCTTCCCGGAGCCGGTTTTCGTCTTTCTTTCGACAAGGAACTGCATTTCGGTTGAGTATCAACTGTTGAGCTCCGTTAGGAATCGGTGGTACGCGAGGCGCCTGGGCGTTACTTGGCTAAAGACAAGATTGCCAATGATGCTTGCTCTCCCTTGGCCTGGCTTGGTAGCTTGGTGGCTCAAAGTCTTGGGCACCTTGGAAGCTGTCATTTCGTGAAGCAAGAATACGAAATTGCCACCAAAGGTATCGTTGTCTTGCAAGCATGCGGCTCCATGCGCGCATTGCACCTTTGAATTCTTTCGTACTCAATCTTTTCCGTATCGATTCCCAGACTAGCTGGCAAGGATCAGTCGGTCATTGAGATTAACCTGTCCGACTGACTGTATGTGGGTAGCAGCTGGCATTCCTGTCTCGAGTCAGTCCAATACCCAGCCAAGCATCCCCATTCTCTGTCTGCCGATTATCGCTGGATAGGTGGTAAGTGTCGGCAAATGTCGGGTTAGACAATAACAGACAGCCCCCTGGGCTGCTGCTGCGAAATGAAGACTGGAGTGCACGCGTCGTCGCAAGCTATGATGCAGTGCGTTGCTTGCTCAGCCCGAGGGCATGTCAACATTGCCGGAGGAGCATCCGGCGCCCGTCAGTACCGTAGACCCCAATCTCATGATGAAGCAAACGGAGTGCTATGGTGTGGTCTCAAGAAAACCTCTTCTACCTGGCCAGCTTCTAATGCCTCCTTCCCTTCTCGTCAGGCCTATCGTACCTGCCCTGTCAGTATCAAAGAACGCCACCCCTTTGTTCTTTCCTCTCCAAAGCTTCCAGGCGCTGGTCGGCCCCTTCCGAATTTAGCATTCCAAGGGGGCCGCTGCAGCAGTTGCTGGCTTTCAATGTACGTGCTAGCGCTCCTATAGTAGACGCCGTCGCTGTCATGAATGAAAGTTTCGTACCCCTGTGCGTTCATCATAGATACCAGGCCTTTCAGACATCCCTCGTGGCCTAGGTAATCGCATTTTGACGTGTTACTGTTCCTTGTTAACCTCCCTACTGCGTGGCCAGGTATATGCCTCTGCGCCTTTCAAGTTCCTATACTCCTTCCTCTCGAGAACAGGATCGACCAACAAGTCGCAGCCCATAAATTCTTTTTGCTGTATCCGACTATCTCTTTGGACATCGCAGCATCGGCTGACAATTCTTTTATAGCCTTTGACGTTGAAGGTCTTTCCACCTCGCGATAAGAACAACATCGATGTGGGCACACTGCAACACCTCGACCGAACAAAACGGCACGCGGTTCCGCAAGCTAAGTCCTCTGTGAGCCGAGAAAGAGGGCCAAGCGCGGTGTATGATCTGTCCCATCATGGCGTTTCCTTCAGCTTTCGCACATTGAACACCTGCAGACCATTGTCCGCCCCCTCGGAGATTCGTCTCCGAACCACATCATAAGGATGGGGACATGCGGGGCTATATGCAGGGCCATCGGAAATAGAGAAGCTTGGCCATCGGTCATGATCATCTCCGCGTTTCTGCAATTGTCATATAAATAGCCCATGTCCGAGGTGACGCGGTCGGAACCTGAAGGGAGCGTGGCACTCACCAAGAGCGACGGAATTTATACCATCCTACCCCATTGGGGCCAAACCAGGACTCAAGACCACGGCGTTCTACGGGTTGACCCTTGATATCTCCCCGGCTACTAGAGGGTTTATGTACGGACAATGCCCAGGAAGCCTCGAGGTAAATCGCTAAAAACGCTTATTCGCTTCATTATCATGAGTCTGCCATGGGTTCGATACAGGACTGTCTAAGCCTCGGCTGTCCCCTGCTCTTCCATCAATTCATTCTCAATGGCCTGTCTTCTCCCACGCTCTGCGCTGCTCGAGTTATCCTTGAAAAGGGCGTCCATTTGTTCGAGTGTGCGACCGCTAGTCTCAGGCACGCAGAAATAGGCCCAGATGAAGGCAAGTGTGCAAAAGACCGCGAAGAAGACGTATGCGCCATAGCCAGTGTCCTGGATCAATGGGGGAGTGATAAGACCCTGGTAGGGTCAGTTGCGTTCGCACAAAGCCAATAACAGATGGGAACTTACAATGATGAAGTTGAAGAACCAGCTACCGCATGTAGCGAGGGCGACACCCTTTGCACGGAGGACCGAGGAGAAGACTTCTGCCGGCAACGCCCATCCGACTGAACCCCAGGTTCCTCCGAAGGCGAGCATGTATAGAAACAGGAACGCGACACTAGTCCATCCCTGAGGTCGGTGAGCGGGCCAGTTGTCCGAGTACTTGCCGACCAAGGCGGCAATGATGACATGCGAGATGCCCATGATGGCTGCTCCCCAAAGCAAGAGGGGACGTCGGCCAAGTCCGTCCATGGTCCAGATGCTAGTGAGCACTCCGACCAACTGGGTTACGTTAATGATACCTGACATGAGCAGCTGCATATCGTATTCGAGACCCATGGTCTCAAACAATGTGGGAGAGTAGTAGATGAGCGCGTTGATACCGACGAACTGCACTTATTAGCTACTGTCACAGCTTTGGCGAACTTCACGGGAAAACATACCTGCTGGAAGAACATGACGAGCACACCGACCTGGGTGCGTCTCCAACAACCCTTCCTGAAGCAATCCGCCCATCCGGCCAATTCGCGCTGGAGGCTCTTCTTCATACCTGGCCCTTGAAGCTTTGGGTGCTTCTCTGCGTTGAGTTCCTGGTGGAAGCGGACCTCGATCTTGATGTCTAGCATCTCCTGCTGAACACGGTGGTCGGTGGTAGGCAGGCGACGCAGCTTGCTCAGACTTTGCAAAGCTTCATCGTTACGACCTTTCGATGCAAGCCATCTAGGTGAGAAAGGAAGCATAACAACGCCAGCGAGCAGAATGAAGCCGGGGACCATCTGCAGAAGGAAAGGCAATCTCCAGGCCCACTCGCCCTCCATGTACCGTGTACCATATGTCGTCCAATAAGCAACGACAATGCCAAAGACAATGCACAGCTCCTCAAGCACCAGCAGCGCACCTCGACACTCCGGTGGACTGATTTCAGAAATATAAAGAGGAGCAACCATCGACAGCATACCGATACCGATACCTCCGATGGTACGACCAACCGTGAGCATGGCATAATCTACCGCGGCGGTCTGCAGCACGGATCCAACAATAAAGATGGCCACCGCAACAACAATCGAATACCTTCGAGAGATTTTATCGGCAAGCCATCCCTGGTTGAGAGCACCAACAAAGGCGCCCAGCTCAAGCATAGCAGTCATGAGACCCTTCCAGAAGCCCGATCCCGGATATCCCTCGTCGATCTCGACGAACCGTTGCAGGAACTGCTCCATGACGAGGGTAACCGAGATGACACCTTGGTCGTATCCGAAGGTCAACCCGCCGAGGGTCGAGCAGGCGGCGCAGAGGAGGACGAATGGGTTGGCTATGACACCCTTGAGGCCAGGGGGCCCATAGGGCTCTCGATGCCGCGAGAGCTCGGAGTGCTCGGCATGCTGGATATCGGCCTTGATAGACGACTGGCTGTCCCGGACAGACGTAGTCTGCTGGATCTGGCCATCGTTGGTCTTGACCTTGTCAGCCATGGTGAAGTGGATAAAGATGAAAGAAGTGGAGGAGAAGAGTGAGTAGAGGCTGGCCTCTGAAGCAGGAAACACGGGGGGAGAAGGGCAATATTTATGGAGTCGGGATAACACCGAGACGTCACGGCAAAGCGCTCAGCCCCAGGGCGACAAGCCGGTCAGAGGCCGACCATGGAAGATCATGGACATGTCCAAATTGACTGATTCAAGGCCTGAATCCGGGGTCACTCCGGGGGGATACTTGGTCTGGGCCAATGACAACACTTTAAAAAAGTGGGCTACGGCCTTTGAAGGATATCTCTGCAACACCATTGGTCAAGACACAATTGACTCGGGACTAGCCGGTCTAGGGATAGCGCGTTTCACCCCCTCCTTGGCCTGTCCTCCGATTCTTCTCGTGCTTTCTCTCCTTTCTTGCTGTCATTCTACACTGAGGACTCGGATTTGAGAATGACTTTGGTCTGCGGATATCATGGGGAAATTGAAAACCATTGTCTACGTTGAACTCCGTGGGGAAACTTGACTATCAACGCCACCGATCGAGCTAGGCCTCCTCCGAGTCGCGTGCAAGGCAACCCCATGGGGAACCAACCATTCATCCACCGGACTCGGGCAGATCTTCCCCAACTCGGCCATTGCTCTGTGCCTCACTCTGCTGCTGCCACGGATTCCTGTTTCCGGCAGACGTCATTCTGTCTCCTGATCAAGCATGCATCGTTCATTCGCCCGGGATTTTGTTACTCCCTTGATCAATTTACCTTGCTTATCGAAAGGAGACATACATACCCGATGTCAGATTGATCGATCGGTGCATTTGCATAAACAGGCGCGTGGTTTCTCTAGATAGTCTGGGGGCGGGTATGCGTTATCACCCACTTTTTCTTTGAACCATCCGCTTAATCCTCGGCTCGTTACGACGTCGTACATATCACATTGGGTGCCCGATGCCAGCCGGTCTTGCATGGCCAAGCCCGTTCTTGTCTTCATCTTCCGATTCAATCACAACATGTTTACATCTTCTAGAGGTTGAAAGGGCAACGACGTCTGCGTCGTATGCTTGATATTCTGGCTATCATCATGACACTCTACCTCAAAATTATGATCCCAATCAAATCCAGCGCGCGAAAGCCATCGCACCCATCAGCACAAACACAACAACATAAGTCTCCTGACCCACCACCCATCTTGGCCTCCAGCTCCGATCCTGAATCTCAATAGCCGTCCACCGGAACGGCACCGAATACCCTACATCGGCATAAACCCCCAGACTAAATCCCTCAACATCAACAACCGGACCCCCGTTGCTCAGGAAGTACAGCCAGAACTGCTTGAACCTGGTCGAGGGGTCGCTGCCCAGGTCTGGCGTTACCTGGACATGCGGAGCGGTTTTGAAGCGGTGCGTGAATTTGTAGCGTGTTGCGCGGCCGTCGGCGTAGCGGGTTATGACTCCTGTTCCGCCCTCGGCGCGGGTTATGGTTCCCCTGGTGAGGGCTGGTTCGGGCGCTGGTATGTTTATTAGCGGTGGTATGTCTCAGGCAGGTTTCCCATGTCTCACGAACCTTTGGCATCCACGTCCATCGTGATGTTATCTTCGGAGGATGCTATTGATGTCTGGCGTGATAGTCTGGATTCCTGAGCAGTGCTGATCGGACGAACATTATATATCTTCGAGAAACAGGTGAGTCCTCAATCCATCACCCCGTGGCTAGCTGAGATGCTGCTGGTTAGCCATGCTGTGTAACCATTTCGTACTGTTCAGCTCTTCGCTTCGAGCGCTTCACAATCCAACATCCCTCAGGCAGCCACAGTGATAATACTGCAGTGAGCCCTCGGGCGTGGCTAGCGTAGCAGATTAAGTCGCATTATAGTAAGCGCAGAAAGATGCAACTATAACTTGTCCTGTATTGCTCTTCCTTGGTCGCCAGTGGAATGTTGTGAGGCGCTGCATCGCTGCTGGTGGCTACCTGGTTTGATCACAGCGGGGGACGCGGAGTTTTTAACCTCTGCTTGGCTAC
This sequence comes from Aspergillus stella-maris, assembly GCF_047715825.1. Taxonomy (NCBI): domain Eukaryota; kingdom Fungi; phylum Ascomycota; class Eurotiomycetes; order Eurotiales; family Aspergillaceae; genus Aspergillus; species Aspergillus stella-maris. Next base: position 158,689 of record NW_027396842.1, on the reverse strand, counting down.
AGATGGCTCCTGAACATCTCCTGACAAACTCGAATAATAATAGATTTTGGTGTTGGCGATCTACCATATTCACTAATCAGAGTATCGAACAAATAGACGGAACATATCTAACGTTGTGATGTCTATTCTACCCCACAACCAAAGCCCTCCCTGTAACCTATGTGTCGCTGATGATTAGATCTAATATAAACCTTGGACTTGGACATTCTTGACCAATTGGAAACAACCACATTTGTTTTATTTTGGCTGGGAGAGTTACAACAGTATCCAAAATCAATATCGTCCGTCTGTTTTAGCACGGCGCGGACCAGATATATGTTTTCACGCGCCAAGACAATGAATAGATCTCAAGTGTGTCTATTAACACCAGATTAGTATTCAGAGCAACAGATCTAGAACAGCAAGAACAACTATACTCTAAGTTTCCAAGGAGCTCTAGACTCTTAGTTAATTGTCAAACTACATTAACACCATCCACAGTCGGCGTCCTCAACGAGAAAAAAAGTGGACCAGAGACCCAGTTTTATCCTGCTCAGCCACTTACACTCACCATGACTCATGATGATTCCGATGAATCGCAGCAGATAAAAGACCTTGGGGCTAACCGTGAGGGAAACATTAAAACAATTGAATTGCGGGTCTTCAAGAACCACGACAAAATGGCATCTGAGAACCAAAATCACGCCCTCCTCTTCGGCGCAGCAGGCCTACTAGGCTGGGCGACGCTGAACCAGCTTCTCTCCAACTACCCTGGAGATGAACCATTCAAGACTGTAACAGCCGTGTTAAATCGACCTGTCTCCGAAGCAGATCTATACCTCCCCAATGGACCCGACCGACCAACCCTCCAGATCGTCTCCGGTCTGGATTTAACAAGTGGCAAGAGTGAAGATCTTGCTCGAAACTTGAAGGAAAAGGTCAACGGTATTGAAAATGTGACGCATTGTTTCTATTTCGGTATGCGCTTCTGCCATCGGAACGATCCGAAGAGCTCGTTCGTATACTTATTGACTCTCTTAGTATTCTCCCCCGTAACAGACGACCACAAAGCCGAAGTAGCCAAAAACTGCTCTATGATGCAGCGCGTCGCAGACGCACTGAATATCCTCTCGCCGAAGTTGGAGTCGTTCGTCTACCCGGGCGGATCGAGAGTACGTATCCTGCCTTGCCCTTTATCCCCAACCCCCACCAAAAATGACCCAACTAATAAGACCACCAGGGCTACGGCATCTACCGCCCCAGCGGAATATTCACACCACCCCTCACAGAGTCCCTCGCAGATACATTGCCAGCCGACTACGCAGAAACAGTCAGCTACCCCTGGTTCCGACAACTCTTGACGAACGCCAGCACTCGCAACGCGAGCGGGAAGAAGTGGTCATGGAGCGAGATCTGCCCGGACGCAGTAATTGGTTTCACACCGAATGGATCGGGGTATAGTCTTGCTTTACACTGGGCTCAGTATCTCTCTTTATACGCGTTCAATCATCGCGAGGAATCTAAGTCTGGGAAGGTAGTTGAGGTTCCGTTTCCGGGGAGCGACGAGGGGTATACTTCGCTTTTCACGCCTGTTTCGGGACCGACACTGGGGCGGATTGCGATTCATGCGGCGTTGAATGGGGATAGGTGTGGGGGGAAGGTGATTAATATGCTGGACAATGATGCGCCTGTTAGTGCGAGGAATTTGTGGCCGGAGATTGCGGCGTGGTTTGGGCTTAGGGGTGTTGGGCCTGTTAAGGACGCCAACGCTTTGAAGCCGGGAGAGTATATTAACAATTACCGTCGTCTCTTTGAAGACAATGGGAAACCAAAAGGAGTCACCGGTGGAGTTGGTGCTGGGAATCAACAGCTGGATTCCTTCGGCTGGTGGTTGACTTTTGATAGACAGTTCAGCCCTGAGCGACTAAGGTCTCTAGGGTTTACAGTGCAGCGGGAACCCCTTGACGGGTGGCTGGAGGCATTCAAACAGTTTCGCGAGGCTGGAATTATATTCTAAGGAATAGCTATAATACAATGATACCCTTGCTACCTTTGCATTGGCTCCGCGTACTCTGTCTCAAACGTATCCCTGGCGGGTGATGACATTATACACAACGCCTTCGCTCTGGACAGCTGTGTTCTCCAGGAACTGCAGCGGCATCTCGACCAAAGTCCCTTTGATCTTGGAAAGCTCCTCCTTTACCTCTTTGGCGCCCTGCTGACCTTCAGAAAAATTATCCTTTAGGACATGTCCCCATTTCGCCACGTAGAAACCATTCGGCCCAAGAAAGCGTTTGAGGTAGATCGACTCATACTCATTCCAGTCCTTGATCGCATTATCGGGTATTGGCGCAAAGACCTTTTGGAAGGCAACAGTGTTCCGACGCGCAGTCAAGTTCCAATAGTTGAGAAAGACGTCGCCGAGGGGGTCTCTCACAAGGTAATCCTCGGGCGATCCAAAGTCATAATTGTTTGCTTCAGGAGCTGGGAGAAAATCCAACTCCTGCTTGCGCATATCCTGAGGTCGAAGAAGTCCCAAATGCTTTCGAAAAAGATACCGCCGGAAAACCGCGGCGAACTTGCTCGTTAGGAAGTGCCTCCCATCCATCAGCGAGGGCAGTGAATCTTGATCCTCGATGATCAGAGCAAGTTCCGAATCACGACCACCCTTGAGGGATCGGTCATTGAGGTTCGCCGAGCCACAAATAACCACTTTATCATCGGCGATCAAAAGCTTGCTATGAACGTAAACCTCCTCGGATACAAAGGCATCGATCTCTGGCGAAGAGTTACCTGGTGGCCAGGGAACCTTCCTGATGTCCTCACCACCAAGCATGTAACAGGAACTCACGGTATCCCAGGATCGGCATCCGGCTGTTGCTGCATCGTCTCCGACATTAGCTGACTGATTGGCAGTCGATAAATTGGCGCCGTCCGTAGCATCTCTCGGAGTAATGCGGTCATAGCTTCGGAGGTTGAAGAATCTGATATAGTCCTCGGGGTTGATGCCCTCTCTCTTGAGCCTTTCGAAGACACTATTGCCGCCCCGGTTGATGGACTCGTACTGCAACTGCATAAGCGCGCGCGAAGGCATACCGGCGACAGCCCATTGAATGTCGCCAGGGAAAGCTGGTACCGCAGGAAGAACAACAAACACCTTGTAACGTTTGTTTGCTTCGTGGGCATCTAAAATGCGTGAGATCAGGGCTTCCGCAACGCGATTCCAGACAGGCCCAAGGTAGTGAGCTGGAGCAGTTATAAAGAATTGATTCTCGATATAAACGTAATGCTCGCTGCTCTGGATGACATTGATATACGCCTGGTATATGCTGTTTTCTGTCGGCAGTCCGTTGCTCCAGTAGGAAAGGCTGCGTAGAACCTGGCACTTCATCTGACCGGGGGCTCCCATGAAAGACGGCAGGGTAGTCTTTGGGGGTGGTAGGGCCTCGTATTTGCGCAGCCAAGGGATATTGGCATTGTACTTCATGTTGTAGACAAAGTTCCAACGACCGATAAAATGTTCGCAAAGATGATAGACGGCGGGACCAACTAGACTGACAGAAATGTCTTCCCATCCCAGCCGCGAGGTGGTTAAGCGACTGAGAGTGTTCGTTTCCCACTTGTCCAAGTTGGCATAATCCATGATGCGAGCATTGTTGTAGTCTTGCCCGGGGAAAACAATCTCATCCAGACTGCGAGCGTGGGTATCCGCAATGGGATGTTGAATGGTATCCCATCGGCCAAACGAGAGATCGAACCCGCCGGTGAAGGCAACTGCTTGATCAACAATGACGAGCTTATCATGGTGTGCCCAAAGAAGAGTCGCTCCACCCAGCGCGCCGAACAGTACCTGGAGTGTCTCGTCAGAGATGGACGCGACATCCAATGGACGTGCAGAGTCATCGGGATTAACCAAGCTATCGCGGATACTATTTGCGGCGGAAATTATATCGGCTGGCTCTTTGACATGATCGGGATATCGAAAAACTGCAATGTTTGGGTGAAGGGCCTCGAGTGCGGTCTTTGTATGTTTCGAGTTGACTGCAGAGTGAATACGTTAGATGATAGAAATGGAGGAGTCGCCAGGGGACCCACGACACATAACAACAGGAACCTCCTTGAACACCACGACGTTGACCTTGACGCCACGTTGGGCAGCTGCCAGAAGCATGCGATCGAGGCGATACTCCTCATTCTCAGATGGCGGTCGTCGGAGGTAGACTTCGGGAGAGAGCCACCCTATATTATGTCAATAGGCAAACAAAGTCAGTCAGCGCTATGGGGAGCAGACAGCCCAAGATCCAGATCGACTCCTTAGCAGTCAGCAATGCCTCCGACACAGCCCAGAAGTACGCGCAGCCATCCACAAGAAATTTGACCTTGTTGCCGTTGGAGGGGGGCATACTGCTAGTGTAGCGGTATACGGGATCAGCGTTCCCGGCAACACTGATATCGGGACCAAACAGAGAGGAGTGGGTTTCAGTCAGTCCTATGGACTCGAACCCAGTTGCAGGAGTTCTGATGGAGTCATTGGAGGCCACCGAACGCATGTCACTATCTTGGGGAGAATTAGCCATTGTCGCGCGCGACCGGGAGTTCCTGGACTCCTCTGTGAGGTCTCGAGAAGTACGGTGACAGCCGTAATGTTTGTTGTCATCTGCTGTTTAGCTCAACTGGAAATAGAAGGAAGCGCCTGATGCCTCTTGCAGCGGAAGGCGCGTTGACTGCAAAGGGGTGGCATATCATGCAAACAAGCGACGCAACTGAGAGAAGTAGATGTTGAATTTTCAAAGACTGCGAAAACTGTTGGATCGCCCATTCTCAAATCTTCGGCGACTCTCCGAGCATGGATTCAGGAGAGCTTCTCCTGGATAGCGGGAATGTAACCAGTGCTAACACGTCCAGTGCGTTGCCATTACGATTTGCAATGCACGAGGCCAGGATCACGGATCACTCAATCCCTGAAAGGGCTGAAAAGTAAGCTGATCAAAGTTGGAGGCGAAAGTGAGCAGGAGAAAGTCGGGGACGTGCTGCTCGGCCAGTGTCCCAAGATAAGGCTGTTACGCTCGAGCCTCGCGTTCGCGGATCATGATGCAGATTGACAAGAGGCACGGTCACAATAAAGGTAGATCATTATCGTTAGCTCTTGTTAGGGCCAGTGACATTTCCTGTAGGGCAGTTGGAGAAAAGCAGGTGCCTTGTGAAGACTGGGCAAAAACCTTGTTGAATCATGGGCGTGGGAAAGTTATTATATAACCAAAGATTACTTAAAACATGAGGGGAAGCTTAATGCCCATTCTTCAAAGTTTTCTACCTGCAGAATCGGATGGGACTTTCCCTGCCCAAGCCATAGAATTTGAATTGAATGTCGATCAGCCATTGTGCGTAGCGCAGGGGGCTCGGAAGCCTTGTCCTGATGGCCATCGTGGGACTGGACTCCTGGAGCTGCAAACACGTTTAATTTTACTGTCAACGATTGCCACGATCCAGCGAACCATCGTATCAGCAACGTATTCCATTACTCTTGCGCATGCCTTTTAAGCACATCGAAGGGGCGATCCTAATGCCCGCGGGGCAAGTCCCAGAGCTCAAGACTGGAACAGCGAATCGCGTTGTCTGAAGCCCGAGAGCCCCGTTGTATAGGGTTATGAGCTGGAGCCATTTGCAAAAACGCATTGTTCACTGATTGCACCGTTTTTCTGCAGCAATACCTCCCCGATCTGATCCCCTTTTCATTGCGGAGTCAAGATCGCTGGTGGCAACATGTACCCGTTTAACCGGATGGCCAGTGCTTGCAGGGGGAAAGTCTAGATTATGATGACATTTATAAATCAGGTCCCTGTTCCTGGGCCCATTCGTGGTTCAAACTTCATTCCCCAAACAATCATTCGATATGGAGGGATTACCGGCATGTGCGGTATGTCAATGGACTTGATATCTGTTGCTTCACAAAACTGACGAATATTCTCCTAGACAAAATGCCTGATGCAGGCCAGCAGCGTGTCATCATGCGCGCTGACCGATATGCAATGTATCTGCAGTGATACGCAGCTTCAAACAGTGCTGCAAGGCTGCATCCTCCAGTCTTGCAGCATCAGGGAAACATTCAGTCAGTTATCTTGGCTTCTACTTGTTTCATTGACAGATACTAATCAGATCAGCTGCGAAACGCTTATCCGACACAATGTGCGGGACAACACCAGAAGCCGATACAGATACTCTAGTGATCGTCAGCACAGTGTTTCTGGTTATTGCAATCATCTGTGTTATGCTCAGAGGTGCTGGTCGCGCCTTGGGATCCAACTTTGGCTTCGATGATCTTTGCATTGCACTTGCACTGGTAAGAGTACATGCCACCGTCCAGGGACAATGACTGACTGATTAGGGTGTCGCGATCGCAATTGGTGCTATTGTCTTTCCGAGTAAGCATAATTTCCTTTGGAGTGTCTTGAGGGTCACTAATGTTTCAACAGTCCGAGACCTTGGTCTTGGGAAGGACATCTGGATGATCCCATTCGACGACATAAACAAAATCCTCTACGTGAGCTGACCCATATCTCTCAATATTCCACGTTCAGCACTAACAATGATCAACGAACAGCTCTTCAACGTCCTGACAACGGTTTACCCCCCATGCATATCGCTCATCAAGATGTCCATGTTATTCCTATACCTCCGCCTCTTCCCCGGAAACAAGATTCGCATTGTGACAATAGTCACCCTCGTTATAACTACGATCTGGGGCATTGTCTACATCTTTCCTAACATATTCGTCTGCAACCCTCGTAGTTTTGCCTGGACTAGATGGGATGGCGCGCACAAGGGGACATGTCTCAACCAGACTGCGATTGTTGTATCGCACGCCATTATCAACATCATTCTCGATGTCTGGATTATTTGCCTGCCGCTGCCGACGCTGCTGAAGTTAAAGCTGAAGATGACCAAGAAGATCGGTGTTTGCGTTATGTTTCTGATTGGTCTTTTGTGAGTACCTCCAACGCTACCTACGACTGGGCTTTGCTAATCTTCTACAGGGTCACAATCCTCTCCATCCTACGCCTAAGCACAACGACAGGCTTCTTGAAGTCCACAAACCCAACTCGTGAGCCTCACTTCCCCTCTCAACTACACTATAAACACAAGTTAATCATCACAGGCGACTTCGTCCCCGTCTCAATCTGGAGCGTCCTCGAAATCGACCTCGCCATAATCTGCGCTTGCTTTCCCGGTATGCGCGCCTTCTTCAAGATGATCATGCCCTCTTCCGAGTCATCCGTGACATACGGCTCCTACGGCCCGTCGGGGGGAAGCTCTGTGCTCAAGACGCCCAAGTCATTCAATCTGAGCGTCAGTAGCAGTGGTCGGGTAAGGCCGAGCCAGAAGGCACGGTCGGACGACAGTGATTTTGTTCATTTGACGGAGATGCAGGGGTAGGAGTGTAAGATTATGTTTTATGTGCTTTATGTATTTTTGGTCGGCTTTTAGGGTGGGATTTTGATTTTGATTGCATTTGTACGGATAGTTATGGCAGGCAGAATCTTGCCGGGACGTTTATATGATCACTTATTTTCATCATTCGAAAATGCTCGGAAGACTTTCCTCCTTTTCTTCTTAACTTTGTACCATTGTAGACATAGAGTTCAACTTATTGTACCGAAACTTCCTGAGCCATGGCAGCTTCTCCGCGGTCTTTGATACTTTCGGCCGACATCGAGAACATCAGGACCGCTCCATTCGACCCCTATTCATGAATTATAGACCATGACATCATCGCATTTTTACATAGGTACTTTTGGTTAGGATGCAGCCTGATGTTGAACATCTGGCCATAGCTTTGAGGGGAGGTCCCACCGAGATACATCGGCCTAAGAATGGCAGTTTGGGCTTACGCTAAGGTCTGTGAAGATGGACCCGCCGGCTGAGTCGAGGAAATACATCACAGTGAACTATACCCCAGGTCGGCATAGAGATACTGGCTAAGATACAGGGCCTTTAATGTGCTTCCGTTGGGGTTAGCCGCATCATGACACTACTAGTAGGCGCCCGCCAATTCAGCTCCCTAGCCTCTTATATTCATGGATCAATTAGAAAGAAGAAGGAGGATATAGTGTTTTTCAGCCCCGAGCTTCGCAACAACGCTTTGACATATTGTTTGTCGCCAAGAAATCGCGCATGACGCGACCTTTTTCGCAAGGGGTGGTCGGTGCAGTATAGATCGAGAATAAGGAAAAAAGGCTGCCCCACTGCTACCTAGACGTGCTCTCTCGATGCCCATGGGCACCTATCAGGACGTTCCTACCTATTCCAGCCTGCTTACCAATCCCTGGTCGTTCCTTCCTCGTGTGATAGCTGCTGTAACTGCGTGAGGCAGGCGCGACCCGACGGGGGTTGCTCCTTCCAGTAATAGATTTATGTGAGCTTTCTGCACAAAAGATGCCTCTGGCTACCTATCTCAGAAGGTCAGTTGACTAGGGAAGTGAGGCAAGACTAGGGAACGCCATACACGTTTGACACATTGACTACCCAACACCTGGCACGCCGATATTGAGCTTTACGGCTGATCTCCGGAGCCGAGCCCCGATAGCAGCCTACCGAGTCTGGAATCAATTACGAGAGGCCAAGATACACATGAGAGTGTGGAGTTGTACAGCTGGCTGTGGCGTCAAGCTGATATCTTGGCCTCGTTGCTATGCGCTATAGCAGGTCTTGGCGACAAGGGGTCTAAGAGGAGTGTGCATCCTCCACCTCTCGCTTCTACCTTCTGCGGGACACCTAAGACCCTTCACGCTGATGGCTCGCCTGACGTTTCATACATCTCAGCTAGCCGCGCCTTCTGTCTGGCGACAGCAGATGAAAGCGCCTTGGCCGTAGGTGGAGCTGGTATGAGACACGCCGAGCCCTTGGGATGACCCAGTCCGTGGCGTAGCTGGAGCACGCCGTCCGCTTAGGACCCTGGCCAAGATGTTAGCAAAACGGTTAGCATACTGCACTGCCACAGGATGAGGACGGTGCTGATATCATTTGGGGTGCTGGTGTCAGCATAAATAGTCGCCAGCCTTGAACCAAAGACGAACAACCAAAAATTATTTTAAGAGAACCATATCCAACAGCAATATGGGATCCAACGCAACTACCTCCGAGCAGCGTGGTGAGGAGATCCTCAATGTCTTTGGCACAGCATTTGGCGACCTGCTCGCCGCAGACCCTGCTGCCTTCCAGGTGAAATTCCGCAAGATGGCGGCCTCCGCGTTCGCCTTCTACCGAGGAACAGCCTGTCTCTTCTATCATGACCTTGAGCCTCAGGCGGCAGGTGATGTCTTTCTCAACAAGCAATCCAGCAACATCTGGATTCACGGTGACCTTCATGCCGAGAACTTTGGAACGTACATGGACTCTCAGGGTCGCCTGATCTTCAACGTTAACGACTTTGACGAAGCGTATGTCGGGCCATTTACCTGGGACGTCAAACGGTTCGCGGCTTCCATTGCATTGATCGGGTACGCGAAGGCCCTCAGCGACAAGCAAATCACTCGGCTGGTCCGAACATATGCCGCTGCCTATCGTGAGCGCATCCACCTTCTTGCGACCAGCGAGAAACAAGACCAAGTGCCTCGGTTCACGTTGGAAACGGCGGAGGGTCCACTGCTTGATGCGCTCCGCGATGCACGTATGGAAACTCGCGTTGGCCTGCTCGACTCTATGACCGAGATCTACGAGTACGAGCGCCGATTCACTCCAGGCGGCGGCGCAGTTGAACTCGATGAGGCCACCAGGGAAAAAGTGATAGCGGCCTTCAACAACTACCTCAAGACTCTACCAGAGCCAAAGACCTCTTCTGGAGCTTACCGCGTCAAAGACGTTGTCGGCCGCCGTGGCGTCGGTATCGGTTCCGCCGGCTTGCCATCCTTCAACATCCTGCTCGAGGGAAAGAGCGAAGCTATTGAGAATGACGTCGTAATATACATGAAGCAGTCCACTGCAGCAGCGGTCTCCCGACATGTCGCGAATTCCGCTGCGGCCAATTACTTCTACCACGAGGGCCACCGCACTGTGATATCGCAGCGGGCCCTCCAAGCCCACGCAGACCCCTGGCTCGGCTGGACCGAGATCGACGGCGTCGGACAGCTCGTTGCTGAAGTCTCACCGTACGCCGTAGACCTCGACTGGTCTGACATCAACGACCCAGAGGAGATGGCCGCAGTCGTGGCAGACCTGGGCAGAGCGACGGCCATGATGCATGGCGCGGGTGACGACGACAGCGGACATTCAGAGTTGGTTCCGTTTTCGACTGAGCAGGTCATTGATGCTGCTATTGCGGGTGACGAGGAAGGCTTCACGGAGGCTTTGGTGGACTTTGCTCATAAGTACAGCGCGCAGGCTCGACTCGACCATCAGATTTTTGTGGATTTGTTTAGGAATGGGCGCATTCCTGGGCTGGGTGTTGAGGAGGAATGAGCTTGCATCATTGCTATCGAAGCTTTGAGCATGATATCGCCAACTTGATTGTATATCCTGGCAGAACAGCGGCGAGGCCTTGAAGCTTCCTATTCCGGTCCAAAATACAACATTAGTTCCCTCTCACTATAAGCATCATGACCCCTTTCAGCAGTATGACCATCTCGGGGAGGTCCGGGTTGCCTCAACTTGATGCAATTAGATATACTCAGAGATAATCTCCTGATACCAAATGAGAAGTCCGCAGTAGGAACGTATTGTGAGTATTCCTCACGTGGAGTCCCTCTCAGGGAACATCCTGCAATGCACCAGTCAACTGGACATGTCTTTTAGTGGTATTCCCAATCACTATCAAAGCCAAGTTCAACACACAGTATGGCCAGGCAATAACCCATACACATCAGCAAGAGTCTATGATACTGAGTCAACCAGGCACAGTGGGTATATCCTGAGAGTACAGAGTTTGAAAAGTCGCTCGAGAAGGCAATAATACGAACGCAATATCGCCACCAAGCTGCAAGAGCGATCTGTATTCCAAGATTCAATCGTCAGAAACCAAGATTAGAACCTCGATCTAGGCATGATCAACGCCGAAGCTGCAGAGTCATGACTCATGACCGGCTGCATTGCTGATCATCTTGACGTTGTTATACCCATTTCGGCGCATTCTATCTATTATCGGGTGTCTCGAGTCGCCACGTAGAAAAGCAAGGTCGACGGCGATGGAAATGATGTGCGGATTTCAGGAAGAGAACCAGGGAACAGGAAGCAAGATATGGGATTTGACAAGTTAAAGTTCACTAAATACATTCCTGTAATGTAAGGGGGTTGTTCGCTGAACACAAAATCAGATTCTGGGTCAATCTCCAATTGCAGGCTTCACGCCTTAATCGAGAGCTGCTGATGTGTCTGGAGAGAGCATGTATTCCGATGTTTGGCAGTAGGAAGTTTCTCAATCTCCTTCCGACTGCGACTGAGTTCTGACTCTCGTGCGTAGCCATACCCATTGGACCGGATGACATCTCGCTTGTTGATCAGCGCGAACACTTCGTCGGCAACGTCTACAACATTCGAGATCTTCCCTGGGAAAATGTAGATCACCCCCTCAGCCTCAAAGACAACCGAGCTGCGAAATTCCGTATCCGTCACCAGTTTGGGAAGCACAGAGCCCTTCCAGCCCTTGTACTCGAACCGCTCTGTGAACTTTGGCCAGAACCGCTCCATCTGCTCTTCGATCATTGGGCGGATCTGGTCCTCCATGAAGGTGGGCGACATATTGGATAAACAAAGGCCGGCTTCGTCGGGGGTCTCGAAGGATCCAAGAATGGTGTATGCGCCGTGCGTCACCACGTAGTCGCTGCTTTTTCCGGGCTGGCCGACGCAGGGCATCAAGCAGGGAAACCAGCCATCCATCACGATAAAGGACATGGGTGGGTGATCGGTCCACGTATCGGTATAGCTGAGGGCAGTGCAAGCCTGGTACTTGATCTGCGCCTTGATCGGGAGGTTCGAGAGCAGTCCGTCGGGAAGGGCGGATGCATACCCTGTCGAATTGATGACCCTATCGAACTTGTCTTCGTGACCCGCGGTGGTCGAAACACAGTACCCCCCATCAAGCCGCCATACTTCACATACTTCCTCATTGCAACGCACTTTTATTCCAGAACGTGATAGCTTTTCTTCAAAGTAGCCTTTCAGATAAGGATTAAGAAGAGCACAGGGCTCATCAAGTGTATATGCCACTTCGAGCTCACTCTCCGGGCCAAAGTATTGGGCAATGTCGATAGGGACGCACTCTTTCGACTCCCTACAGACCTTGCTGAACTCGTCTGCGGTAACCTTGGATTCATGCCCGGTGGAGTCCTTCTGAGCAAGAGCGTAGATCGCTGGCCTGACGGGGACGACGACCTCGGGATACTTTGCGCAGAACCGATTAAAGGTGCGTCGACAGCTCTCCCTCGTGCCGTAGGAGCGGGGGTAGTGAGGGCCCTTGTGTATACGGATACCAAACTGTCCAGACACAGCGTTGAACAGCTCGGGTCCCTTCTCGATAAGGGTGACTTGGTACCCAGCAGCTGTCAGCTCAAGCGCTGTATGACAGCCACTCCAACCGCCACCGATGATAGCAATAGTTTTGATCATTGTGATGAGAAGTAGAAAGTAGTAATATTCAAAATGAGCTTGCCTGTTGTTATGGACATTCATTGGGAAGGCGCGACTGACTCTTATATACCTGGGCAAGAGCATGGATGGCAATTCACATGCATAGTTGCAGCTGTTGATCCTCCGACGTCAGATCCGGCCTTACCTTCGTGCGACATCACCTTTCTTCAGAGGCGTGGCTGCTCGTCCGCGCAAGGGGCACGGTCGCCTCTACAGGCTAATGGTTTCATGGCGTAATGTCACCCACCATACGGCTTTGCTCCGACAAGGGATTAGGGGTATTCCCAGTCCTTCAACACCCATGGCTTGAAACCATGGTAGGTTAATCAATTGATGCTAGCTACTGCGAGGCTATGTCGCGCCAGGGTTTGCGCTGTCTTGCCCTATACACGTGCTGTACCACAACATGCAGGCTTTTGTCGAGGATGTACGATGCTGATGATTTACTCCCACTGAATCTTTCGAAGCAATCGCAAAGAAGTTTAAACGACGATTTCGATGAGTTCCAAAAATCTTGAACTATCTTTGGTTCAGTTATCCAGGGTAGGAGGTACAAACTACACACCACAGTCCTTTTTAGACCCGCCTGCATCATACCCGAAACAAAGCCCCTATTACAAACGCCTCCGGTGGAGAACCTTGAGGATTGATCTCAAAATAGTCCCCGTCACATGGACTTGCCCGATAAACCGCCTGACTTCATCGTGTCGTGGACTGTTTCTATGGGCTCAGTCTCGGCATCCCGAGTTTATCGGGCTTCGCCGCAGAGCGTTGACCCATGTGAGATCCCAGAGGCGAATGTCAATGGTCAGCCCCTCGGAGCTTATCCATCGAGTTCCGAGCAATATGTGAAGGATGTTATAGGCAACACTGTGCGTCTCGCAGGCCCTCAAAATAACGCCCGGGCCCATCGCGTCAAGATTTCAACTTCATCGTAGAAGGATTCACACCCCCGCCCGTATCACCGACGGTACAGCGAGATGCCCACCCGCTATCACGGATTATTGTTCCCATGAACCCTAACATCAAGTGTGGAGCAGTATCCAAAGACCAGCACCCGAATTTCCTGACCCAACCGTCTGGAATCGGCTGTCATAGTCTCCACCCTCAATAGCAGATGACGCGGAATGTTATTCTTTAGGCAAGAATATGCGAGACTCTGTAACAGCTATACAGAAACTGAGCCGACGAGCAGGCAAGTGTCAAAACTCTCAACGAACTGATCACTAGTACTACCCAGGCGCAAGTGCACTCATAGTTTTGTCGTCCACCATGTATGATTGGCCGCTAGCCAATCTCTAGATAACGGCGTCAAGCATGGCAACGCTGCACGGGGCAGCGGAAGATGCTTCCATTATGGTTTACATGGTAGTACGTTGTAACCGGCCATGTCACTGTACGAGAAACATATGCCCCGAGTGTTATGAAGGATTCAACCCCTTGACACTACTGTCTACGTATGCAACATTGACAAATTGGCCAAAAGACGGATCATCGAGGTGATGCCAATGAGAGATCCCGGATCATATATCTCTGTCTAGGACGAGCGTGTCGTCATTCAGAGCTTCGACTGCGCCTTCCACTTGATGTACGGATGGTCTGTGCTAAAAGGAACCAGATGATCAACATCGGACGTGTTGACCAACCCTGGGTACAGTTGGTCGAGACTGTTCACACCGATAAGCTTCATAACAGCCTCCATCTCCGCCTTGAGCACTGCACAGACGCCGTTAGCAAACCTCCACCATGTCTGTCATCATAGAGGACACAAAGGAAACCTTACATTGAACAAGATGTTCCACCCCCTCCGTTCCATAATGCAACGCATACAGAAAGCTTCTACCCATTCCGATAGCCTTCGCCCCGAGGCAAAGCGCTTTGATAATATCCGCGCCTCGTCTGAAACCCCCGTCAACGTAAACTTCCATCTTGTCAAACACTTCCGGGCAGTTCTTGTGAAGCTCGAGGAGTAGCAAGATGCCTGGCGGTGAGTAATCGAGATTCCGACCACCATGATTACTGAGCAGTATCCCATCAACCTTGTACTGCATTGCAATTTTCGCATCCTCTGCAGAAGCGATCCCTTTCAGAATGATGGGTAGACTCGTCACACTTCTGATCCATGCAAGATCATCCCACGTCGTGCCCTGGTCAATATAACTGCCCATGATCTTCGTGAGACCAGCGCCAGCTTTCATAGGCTTACCCGTTATAGGATCAGGCAGGATATCGTCTGACTTCAGGCGCTCATCGGCTTCGCGTTTTCCGCGACCGGCAGAGTCGACAGTCAGGAAGATTGCCTTGCAGCCTAACCTCTCCGCTTTCTCGAGGACGTCTTTCGATTTCTGGCGCTGTTTATTGAGGTACAGCTGAAAGAGGAACGGGTGACCCGGAACTTCCTGCACAACTTCCTCGAGCGGATATCCTAAGTTTGTGCTGATCTAGCAAAGGTCAGCAGCGAATCTCTGAATATTATCTCAGAGGTAACCGTACAATCTCCAAAATCCCCATAGACCTCGCAGCCCTCGCAAGCCCCTTCTCTGCATCGGGATGGATCAACCTCGCGACACCGGTCGGACACATGAATAGCGGCATATTCATCGGGATACCCAACATACTACTACTCGTATCAACAGTGGAGACATCACGCATAACCCGAGGCCGAAACCAGATCCTTTTCAGCATAGACTCGTTCGCATCGCGCGTCCAGCAATCCGTATCAGCCGTCGAGTAGAACGTATACGCCTTAATGGGCGCATGTTTCGCTGCGGCTTGCTCGAAGTCGTGGCTATACTCCAGGAATGGTGCATTGGTTAGATCCGATAATTACCTAGCGGATATTTATCCGATGCATGGTGCGGAGAGCACGTACCTGTTTATCAGCGTGTGGAGAGGGGGTTTGGCGTCCTCAGACGCCTTTTGTGCGGTCTTTTGGGATGCTTGAGATTGCGCCCAGTCGAGGGTGATTGTTGAGGTGTCGAGTTTGCCTTTGTATTTTTCGACAGAGATGTTCTCTCTTATTATCGGGAGAGCATGGATCTCTAGAAATGCTGCCGTTGCATCTCGGCCGGCGTATTTTAGGATAGCTACATATGGTATCAGTAACAGACTCAAGGAATAGAGAGAAGTACTCACTTGACGGTCCCCCAGGATGCTCGCCCACAAACCCCGTCAAGTCCCAAACCTCCCCGTTGATGACAACCCAGCAGTCGTCGGGGTTGTTGTGAGGAAGGACATCCTGCACAGGGATCAGCCGTTTATCATTCGAATCTTCCGACATTTTGGTCAAGGTTTCCGAGAGATCCAGAGCAAGATACTAATAATTTTCGAGAGGTCAGCGGTTATACGGTTCAGCCGACGAGGTGTCGGGGTTACCATCAGCCGGGGTCCCAGTCTGTGTGGGCGTCGGGGCGATCTGCGCAACGACTAGGTAGTAGGTACGAGTACGAGCTCCGGATAAGACGAGGGCTGATTGGTCTATTAACCACTGAAGTCTGGGGACGTTGGGAATTGAGTGGTCATTATTCGTTGAAATTTGTTTTTACGTACGAGGAGTCTCTAGCTCTATGTCCTTTGCCTGGTCTAACATGTATTTACAAGGATTTGTATCGGGCGGGTGAGCCGCCGATTGATCGGATGCATCCGATATATATATTGAGTTACTCAAGTCTACCACAGTCAGCAACAACGCTTATATGTATCTTTTGAAAGGGCAAGGGAGGCAATATGCGGGAAAAGCACCTACATATTAAACGGACTATTAGACGAAACGGAACACTCCCACTCCGTCTCACCAGGGTCCTTCCAGTACAAGTTCATCCCTGTAGGAACGAACCCCAGTTTCCTCAAAAGCCTCCCGCTCCGCTCGTTCGCTTTCTCCGTCTCTGCAATGAACTTCTTGACGCCCTTTTTGGTAGATGTCCAAGACAGAACCCCTTGTGCTGCATCGCATGCAAGCGCTCTACCCCAGAACTTGGGCGCAATACCATAGCGCACCTCAACCATCTCATCCCAAGACGGCAGAGACGGATCACCCGATTCGCGCGGTGGGAGAGACGGCTCCCGGACACCGGCGTAGCCAACCCACTGGATTTGTTGGAGGCCTTCATAGTTCTTCCCTACCAGGCGCTGATAGTCGTCTCCGCTGCGTAGAACAAGGGTCTTTTCGGGCGAAGTGGTTTCCTCGAAGCATTTCGTCTCAAGCGCATAAGAACCCTCTACCTCGCGCAATCCTACAGCGAAATCGCCAAGCCCTCTCTTCTTCCACGAGCGATCAATATCGCGAGTCACAATTACGTGCCGCGTTTCGTCATCGCTCCATTGCCTGGCGGGGAAATGCTCGCCAAAGCCCATGTGGCAGAAGCTGGGGTCCGCATGGAGGCTTGCGTAGAGGGCGCGGTAAGCGGGGAGGTGTACTGCGATCGGGGTAGGTACTAGGATCTGCCTTTCTGTCAGGAGCAGGAAAGGGTCAGGAAGGGCCATTTGTCGTAGCCGGTGAAAGAAATGCCTTGGGAATGAAATGTGTAGGAATTGGAGTCGCTCGTGCTGGCTGTTTAGAGCTTTGAAGCTTTGAAGCCTTGAAGCCTTAATCTGGTGCCTGCAGAGTTATGCCTCGTTGCCTGACAGCACGGTCAGGTGACTGGGGTCATTTGTCGGAGCATACTGCCACCCGTTACCGCCTGCCCCTAGGGTCGACCTCGCTTAGTCATACATTAGTCAGGTAGAGTTATCTTAGCTAGGCGGCCATACCAGCCACCCAATGGAAGATTATCCATCGCTTCCCATAGGTAATAAGCCCTCTACGCGTAGAGAATATGGTTTCTTGCTAGTATATAATATGCCAAACTAATTTTTAAAGCCCCAAGCAACTTGCTACGCGAATTTTTAGCACCCCAAACCCATACAAGGGGGGGTAATGTAAGGAAGGTGACTAGCGACTACTGAGTAAACGTATGAAGGATCAGGTAACCGGGACGAGCCAATGAGGAGACAGTATTCGATTTCGAGTTGGTACAGGAATGAATCGCTGAAGACCCCTAAGCAGGTCTTCAGCGACCCTCTAAGTAGGCGCCGTCTCGCCTCCGACCTAATTCTATGCTAGGCCTAATCTAGAAGTTCAATCCCTAAAGGATGTGGCTTGCAGGCAAAGGTCGTATTGCATGAAGCCTGCAGGTGGAGGTCGGAGGTCGTCGCCGAGGCGGCCTGAGGTGTCGGTCGCTTGGCGTTGCTGGTATGCACGTGACGGCTCGAGCCGTAGGGCATGACAGGTAAACAATAATATTGTAGATCCTTGGATTAGGAACTATAATAAAGGTATTTTCTTGCTAGAATGCCACTAAAAGCCTTACAAGGCACTAAATTAAACCAAGTATAATTCTAGATAACAACAAGGAATTAATCTTACATGTTGGAAACACCCATATTTACTAATAGTCCAATATTAATGGATTTAATCACCAAAGGCCAATTAGACAACCCTACTATAAAAATAGAGGAAATACATGCTAAACTACTCTACCAACTGCACGAGGAGATGGCCAAGCAAATGTGCGAAGATATCAGGCGCGAGATACAAGTAGAGCAATTTTAATCCTTTATATAGTAACCACAGGAAGATGCCTCCTATAAGTAATTGTGATAACACTCATAGTAACGAAGTCGATTGCATTGTTCCGCGGGCCAGAATTGGCCCGCTGGCGACGAGGTCGCAGGCCAGAGGCCTCGACTGCCGCCTGCCTTCCCGTCCATGTGAGACGGGCTTTCTACTGCTATTTATCTACCGTAACGAGAGAGAGGATCTGCACTCTCGCCGAGGTTGGTGGCTCTAGCCACCGTCCTTGCCCATCTTGAGTTGGTCAGCCAGCAGGCTTGCCTTCCTCAAGGTGGTTAGCTAATAACCTTGCCAGCCGCGAGTTGTAGCTGCCCCAACCTTGATAATAGCAATCCATGGCTGATATTATATCCTCCCCCACCTGAATTGGAAGTCGCCCTTGATGACTTGTATAGAATGTAAAAACATAAGTATATAAAGGAAAGGGGAGGGTTATTTAAACACCTTTATTAATACTACCTGGCTACTAGCAGTCCATATTCCTATCCTTTATATCAAGCGTCTTCTTATTTACTCCAATGCCTGGTACCTCCTTCTTTAATATCCAAGTCCAGCTGGTAAATAGGACTGTACCATGGGAGAGTTTTGTTGTTATAACACATAGCATGAAGGTCAAGAGGCTAATTTAAGTTATAAAAGTGTTGCATGTAGTTATGGAGAAGAGCATCTTGATAATATTAAACTAAGCAAGGCCCTTTAGCCTGCTAGGACGAAGGTTTATCCAAGGCAAGAGATATATTGTCTGCCTCTAGTTGTTCACCTCTAAACCACTTCCACTTCTTAGATCCACTTGTATATTAATTGTTGCGCTTTGTGAAACAAGAAGACCTTACCTCCTCTCTTATTCTCTTTTCTAGAGTATTAAATAGTTGGTGCTTGTAGTTGTAGCTAGTAAGAGAGTCTAGATAGACATTATTAAATTTATGGGGAAATAATATTATTCTTATCTAGTTCCTGGAGTAACAGTGACGTGTTAAAGAAATGCTTTTAATAATATATTTACTTGTGCCCTCCTGGCGTGAACTTAGCATGCTACAACAACACCTTGCTTAGTATAAACTCTCTCTTTCTTTTCCTTAGTCCTTTAATAATTCTTGTTTTCCCTTGCTCTTTACTTGTTATTTGCATTCCTCCTAGACTTGTTTTAAGTACTGCTAATATAGTTATAACCCATGGTTTGCCAAAGAAGAAGGACAAAGGCAAAGGCCGTGAGAGGACTGCCAAGTTATCACCTCCTCCAGCTCACTTGCAGAAAGGGAAGTCCATGAGTTTAAAAGAGATAGAGTCAAGTAAGTTGGAAACTTGTATTAAACTGCTATCCATAACTAATTATAGTATAAGTCCCTCCCTTAAAGGCATGAAGAAGCTTGAGAAATTTGGTTACCTTCCCAAGCTTTAGGATTTAAAGTAGCTTCTTCACCTACTTGGTGGTAAACGCGTTCGTGAACCTGCTAGTAGAGAAGAAATTGGTGCTCTTTTTTTAGCCAAAGTTGGAAAGATTCTTAATAATAAGGATGCCTGCTTAGGTTGTGCTTGTGGTACTGGCCTATTTTACATCTATGTTGTTCCACTAATCCTTAAGGGGTGGTCTTTCTTTTATGGCTCTTATACTTTGTGTGTCTGGAGATACAAAGTAGCAACTTGCAAGTATTATTTTAATAAGACTAGTCCTTGGACTAAAGAGCTTACCAAGTAAGAATTTCTCTGGCCCTGGAATAAGGCTGGCATTTAATATATATAGACTTGTCCTTAAGTTTCCCTCCTTTAAACAAGCTTAGGAAGCTGCCTCTTGTAAGGCTTTGGCATCTTGTGGTTTTATTAGCAATATAATAGATATTTTTATTATAGGCTCCCCTTTTATTGGTTTGTTAAGCACTCGCGTTTGCCCTTGCCATCCCCTAGATGGGGATGTCCTGGCTTGGGATATCCCTTTATTATGGTAAAGTAACTATAAGTATCTTAAAAAGGTTTATTAAGATTTATTAAAGTTCCTTGTAAACACGCAAACCTGCTTGTTCCTTTTTAGTGGGCATGACACTCCTTTTAAACATGTCTTCTAGTTACATGCTGCTAAAGAGCTTTGTTTGGCTATTAGTCCCTTATTAAAGGTAAGTTTCTATACTTGTCTATACCCCTATATATCTTGGCAAGCTGCCAAATTATGTTCCTTGCTGCTATTAATTTGCTGGTTTTGCTGTCTTAATACTAGTTATACTTTTACTATTCTTACTTGCAAGTACTAGCTAACATGGTTGGGCTTTATAGCCATTTATTAAACTTTCTAGTAATAAAGATAATAAGGACTCTAAGTTAAGTAATACTAACTTTATAAATAATTAAGTAACTATTACTTTTAATAGTTTTAAATAGCAATTAAATAATAGTTTGCCTTTAGCCTTAGGTAGTATTAAAGCTCCTTTTTCAAGTCCTTTTATTAGCTTTAGGTTGGGAAGTCCTAGTTATCTAAAGTGGCCTTCTTTAGCTATGGGCAGCTATTTAAATGGCTCCCCTTTAAAGAAGCTTGCATTAAGTCCTTAGGTACTCTACAAGGCCTGTCTTGTTACTACCAAGAAATATTATTTGGTATTATTGTAGACCCGAGCTAATTAAAATGGTGGCAAGAATATTGGTGCTAATAAGGATGCAGAGATGGGAGATAATATATAGGGGCTTGGTACCCTATTTTGCCTTTAGGCACTTTTATCTTAGTATAAGTTAGTTATTTAAATAAAGGAAATTTTGTTAAGTAGAACTCCTCCTCTTGTAGCTATAACTATTTTAATTACTCCTATTAACAAGGAATAACCATGGTAAATAGCCTGTTAAAGTCGGCCTGTTTAGCATCCCTCCCAGGTTGTCTCCTTATCAGGGGTTTGCCTGGCCTTCCTGCTGCTTTGTTAATATTTAAGATAGGCAAGTCTCCCTGTGGTTCCTATTCTAAATTTAATATTAACTCTTAAACATGCTTCATGAAAGTGTGTGATTCTTCTATAGGGGGTGCTGTTGTCAAGATATTCTTTTATTAATTTAAATATCTGCCCTTTGCCCTATGGCACTTCTTAAGCTTCTTAATAATATTCTCCTTCCCTACTTTACCTAAATGCTTACCTAAGTATTTATAATAGTCCTATTTAGCTTTTATTATTGTGGAAAGATTTAAATAGGGGGGGATGGCTAGCTTGACAGCCTTTAAGATCTATTAAACCTCTACAGGCTTGGCTAGTTTTAAGCCTGCCTTTTTTAACTTTGCTTGCATGCAAGTACTTGACCATAGCCTCTTAGGCTTGTTAATTTCAGCTTTAATAAGCCTTGCTCTATTTACAAGGTTATAGGTTACATAACTATTTAGTTCTTAAAGGGTATAGGTACCAAGTAGATGGGACTTTAAGACTCTGTAAGGCCCAAACCACTTACTCTAGAATTTCTGTGGCATTTTATTGCGCATAAGGACCTAGTTGCCCTTCTTAAAGCTGTAATGCTTAACAAGATTATTATAGATAACCTGTTATTTAATAGCATGCTTTAACAACTATTTATTTGCAAGTGCTCGTGCATGGTAAATACAAGGTACTTGGTCCTCTTTCTAGACGCGCTTTATTAAGGTACTGTCCTTGGGGAGTCAAGGCTTGATGTTATAAACTAGTTTAAAGGGGCTGACCTTGCTTATACTATAAACATAAACTTGGGTGGCAAGTATGGCTTGAGAGAGATATTTATCCTAGAGCCATGTTAGTTTGCCTATTATTATCTTTGTTAACATGGCACCTAGAATACTATTTAATTATTTAATATAACCATTTATTCTTGAATAATATGGTGTCATGACCCTATATTTAGCTTTTAAAAGTTAAATATAATGGGTAATAACCTTTAACAGGAGGTTAGGTCTATTATTTAATATTAACTCTGCCATTACCCTATAGTAAATAAAGATCTCTTCATGCAGGAATATGGCAATAGCCTTATTAGTTACTTTAGAAACTACTCTAGTAACTAGCCAACTAGTTGCATAGTTAATTACTGTTATAATCTAGTTATTCCTATTTGGCGTGATTAGTAGTCATCCTATTAGGT
Organism: Aspergillus stella-maris; assembly: GCF_047715825.1. NCBI lineage: Eukaryota > Fungi > Ascomycota > Eurotiomycetes > Eurotiales > Aspergillaceae > Aspergillus > Aspergillus stella-maris. Next base: position 136,407 of record NW_027396842.1, on the reverse strand, counting down.
TAATTCCCTATTATTTAAAGGGCTAAACATTACCTCTAAACATATAAAATTATTTCTCCTGCTCCAGACTTTGCTAGGAGTACTATAAAACTTGGCACACAAGATATTATTAGGCTATTATTTAAATATCCTTGTATATTAAGGGCTACCAGGCATGGTTCTTAATTACTCCTAGGAGTCCAGGGAAACCCAGGTAACCATAAGAATTGTGCATTTGCTACATAAACTTTTTATAAAATACTATTTAAAGAAATAGTAAGGTATGCCCATCTTCCTTAATATATAGCAAGACTAGTCTTGACCCATTTAAATTATCCTTTAATAGATTCTTGAGCCAGAATCTAGCTGTGTCTGCCTGGATGCGCTTGGCCAATAACTTATCTTCTAGTAGTTAACCCTGTTATAGGTATGTAATTATTACTTCTTCCTAACTATCCTTAGTATTCTCTTTTACTAATATACTAAATATTGTCCCTAGAGTATTATTTACCCACTTGTTCACTATTTACTAATCCTTCTTGCTTCTAGTATTTACTAGTCCTTTGCCCATAAAGTCTAGTTATTAACTAATTATATCTAGTACCACTGCCTTAGTGCCAGGGTGGTATTAAATGGCAAGATTATAGGCTTGGAATTCCTTAATCTAGCATACAAGCCGCTTTAAGTATACTTGCATTGTCGCGAGGTATTTAAGACTTTTATAATTTATTAAGACCTCTATCTTAATTCCATTTTTAATATAATAATCCCACAGGCGTAGGGCTTCCTTAATTACCAGGAGTTCCTTCTCCTGCATTAGGTAATTACATTCTATGTTATTTAATTTTTAACTATTAAAGGCCACAGGGTGCCATTTGCCCTTGTTATCCTCTTGGCTTAATACCATGCCAACTGCCTATTTAAAAGTATTAGTTTTAATCCTAAAGCGCTTTTATGGCTTAATAATCTTAAGCAATGGGGCTGTAGTAAGAGCTTTTTTAAGCTAGTTAAAGGCTATTTTATATTAGGCACTTTATATAACCTCCTGGTATTTCCACCTTTATAAAGACATGTCCTTCTCCTTAAGGAGTTCATGTAGTGGTGCTATAATCTTAGCAAAGTCCTTAATATACTTTTAATAGTATATTGCTAGCCCCAGGAATCCTTAAATATAGTAGATGTTCTTGGGTTAAGGCCACTTTTGTTATGGGCCCCTCGTACGAGGTGCCCTAAGAGACAGAACTCGGTCGCTACGCGACCTCGTACGATGACCCACCCTCGCTTACTGCCCTCCATTTCTTATTCCGCACACAGCGCCTGTACCTCTTCTTCTTCAACAGACCCTTCGTGTATATAGGCATGGTATAGTTTAGTACAAACATATCAACCCCTAACAACTTTTTAATAACCTCAAGCTTGGCAGGGACAGGCCTAGTATATCCTTGACCAATAATATAACCATAAAACTTTAATTCCTTTATACTAAACATGCATTTTAACCCTTTTACAAATAATTTATTTCTTTAAAAAGCTGCCAGGATTATGTGGATATATTCCTTATATTCCTCCCAGGTCCTTAAAAAGACTAAGATATTGTCTAGGTAAATAATATAAAACTATCCCAGGTAAGGTGCAAGAATATAATTTATTAGTATTTAAAAGGTAGCAGGTGTGTTAACTAACCTAAAGGGTATTACTAGGAACTTAAACTTGCCAAAAATAGTGTTAAAGGCTGTCTTTTAAATTAATAATTCCCTTATCTAGATTTGCCAGTATCCTAACAAAAGATTAATTTTTAAGAGGTATTTGGCAGGGCCAACCATGTTAATAAGGTTAGTAATCCAGGGTAGGGGATAGCTATTCCTTGCAGTCTTTTTATTTAGCAGATGGTAGTTAATATATATCCTTTACTTGCCTCCTAGTTTAGGAGCAAAGATAACTAGAAAACCCCATAGGCTAGCAAAGACTTGTATAATTCCCTTCTTAAGAAGCTTGGTAAGTTACTTCTTAAGCTTGTCAAGCTTCTCCTGCAATAGTGGATAAAAGGGTTTGTTAACTAAAGGCAAGTTATTTATCTTAATATTATATATTATGTCTCTCCTGGGAGGTAGTATTAGTAGGAGCTCTTCTTTAAAAACATCTATAAATTCCCTAAGGATGGCATTAACCTTGCTCTTTATATCTGGAAATCCTGGTTCCTTTATTTCTAGTTAGATTACTATAAGGAATGCTTTGTTCTATTATTTCTTTAATAACTTTGCAGCCTGTTTAGCTAATATTAAATTAATTAATATATCCCCACTACTAATATAATTGCGCAAATCTATTAGGTGGACAATAAATACTCTTGCCCCTGTTAATAATTGCAGGTAAATAATAGCCATCTTTTAATTAATATATGGATTATAATACTAGAGCCAGTCCCAACCTAGTATAATATTATGGTTAGGGAGCTTTAATCCCTATATTCTAATGTTACCATGCCACTCTCCAAGGGTTAGTAGTAGCTGGTAACAACCTTTTATATATAGTTAATTTCCATTTACAACTCTTACATGTAATTTGCCATGGTGTTGGTTAACTTGATATTCTTGAAATTACTTGGCCACCCTTATTAATATAAACAAGTGGCTTGATCTGGAATTAACAAGAATCTTTACATGCTTTTTAGTGGCGTTAATACCAACCTTCCCCTAATATAAGGCAAGGTCTGTTATGGGCCCCTCGTACGAGGTGCCCTAAGAGACAGAACTCGGTCGCTACGCGACCTCTTACGATGACCCACCCTCGCTTACTGCCCTCCATTTCTTATTCCGCACACAGCGCCTGTACCTCTTCTTCTTCAACAGACCCTTCGTGTATATAGGCATGGTATAGTTTAGTACAAACATATCAACCCCTAACAAGGTCATTCCCAATTGCGTGCAACTCAGTGTTGGTGTCCTCCAAGGGTGATTCTGCACTAGTATGGACGCTTCTAGATATAGGATCCAGGGTATTAATAATTGGTATTGTCTCCTTTAAGGAAGCCTTGACCATCTTGGCCACTAGTGCTTCCTTATCTAGTGGCTGGTGTCTTTTTCCTTTATTATTGGAGTAGGTTTCTAGTCCCTTATATACTCCTTTGTTAGGGGTTGATATGTTTGTACTAAACTATACCATGCCTATATACACGAAGGGTCTGTTGAAGAAGAAGAGGTACAGGCGCTGTGTGCGGAATAAGAAATGGAGGGCAGTAAGCGAGGGTGGGTCATCGTACGAGGTCGCGTAGCGACCGAGTTCTGTCTCTTAGGGCACCTCGTACGAGGGGCCCATAACACCTATAGCTAAATACTGGGCAGCTCTCATGCATGTGATTAAATACCTAAAAGGCATGTATATACTAGGAATCAGATACTAGCATGATATTGCTAATATAGGACCTTTAAATGCCTATAGTAATTTTAATTAGGGAGGACCTTATATAAAAGCCCACAAATTGGTGGGTAAATATATTTTTAAACTTGCTAGAGGACTAATAGCCTGGCAAGCAAAGCATTAAACATGCGTGGCAACTAGTTCTAATAAAGTAGAATACATTGCTGCATTAGAGGCCTCGCGCGAAGCCTACTAGATCCACGAGATTATAAAGGATCTATGCCTATTTAATGATTTGCCTGTACCTAGCGTCCTACTATACATGGACAACAGGGGAGCCATTAATCTAACTACCTCTAATATGCAAACTAAACAATCTAAGCATATTAATATTTAATATCACTATACGCGTGATATGGCTGATCAAGGCATTATTTAAATCAAGCAGATACCTACTGCTAATATGGTTGCGGATGGCTGTACAAAGCCTCTAGGATTTGAAGCTTACTCTTATTTTATTTCTCTACTAGGTCTCCACCATAAGGACCAGTAATTCATGTATTTACACTTGTTTTTGATGACTTGCTTGCTTAAGGGGGGGTGTCAGAGCATACTGCCACCCGTTACCGCCTGCCCCTAGGGTCGACCTCGCTTAGTCATACCTTAGTCAGGTAGAGTTATCTTAGCTAGGCGGCCATACCAGCCACCCAATGGAAGATTATCCATCGCTTCCCACATCATTTGTCGGAGCATACTGCCGCCCGTTACCGCCTGCCCCTAGGGTCGACCTTGCTTAGTCATACATTAGTCAGGTAGAGTTATCTTAGCTAGGCGGCCATACCAGCCACCCAATGGAAGATCATCCATCGCTTCCCACATCATTTGTCGGAGCATACTGCCGTCCGGTACCGCCTGCCCCTAGGGGTCGACCTCGCTTAGTCATCCATTAGTACCCTAGATAACTTTAGCTGGCCGTACCGGCCACCAAATAGGAGAGATATCCATCGCTTCCCACATCATTTCCTCTTTTGGCCTGTCGAAGCTCGACACCTCTACTACCATTTCTACCTCCATCCATAACTCATTTATCCCTAGAATTACCATGAATACTCTTGATTTTCATGTCCAGCACAACTTCCTGCTTTTGCAGACCGCTTGAATGTTCGTGGGCTGGTGCGTCATGGCTGACCATGGATGTGGCCGGTGACGTCAGCGAGCGCCCGAGATCCAGGAACAAGATCCAGATGTCGTCCTCAATTGTAGCGGGGAGCCATCAGCAATTTGATCAACAACCTCATGGAATCGACACTGTTGTGCGATTGACTTTTCAATGGAGCGAGAAATTTATAGGTCCGCTGTCCTGACTCGTGGTTGCTGATGCTTATTGACGAACCAAGATACCTACCGCGCGACCACACGACATATCCTTTTGCTCCGGTGGATGAAGCAGGCTACAAGAACTTTGTGCCTGTGCCATCCCGAGACAATGCCTTGACATCCTTTGCCCAGCTTGGCGCATCGAGGCTCCATGCCGAACGGGCAGTTATCTCGCTGTTCGGGCCTACTCACCAGTACGTTCTCGCCGAGGGAGCTCAGCTGCCAGGACCAGATGGCGAGGATGAATTGCGCTTGGGATGCTGTATTTTGCCCAGGGAGAGTGGAGTCTGCATGGAGGTCGCAAACCTTCCATTGTCGGAGCCTTCTGACAACCCTGCCATTGTTGGGCGCGACGCAATAGTCATCTCAGACATGCGGGCGCAAAATCTCACGAACCTAACTAGTCCCATAAAAAACATCCTGCGGGCAAGCTTTTGGACTGGTGTGCCCATTATCTCTCCCGCCGGAACAACGATTGGATCGTATTGCGTGTTCGGAAGCCAGCCGCGCCAGTCCGGGATTGACGAAGTCTCAATAAATTTCATGAAATGCATGGCGACAACGACTATGGCCCATCTTGACGGCGTTCAGTCAAAGCATAGGAATGACCTCGCCAACAAAATGATTTTTGGTCTAGGGAGCTTCGTGGAGGGAAAGACAACGCTCCGTGATTCGTGGCTTGAGGCGCAGGAGCAGGATGCTGCAACCGTGCAATCCGGAGAGACAGTGGAGGGGCAACTCAACAAACGGCAGCAGGATGTGCAGAAGTCACGAAAGAAGGAAAATTCTCCACGACTCTCGCAACAACGGGCTGTGACCCAGGGCGTCGTTGCTAAGGGCCCATCGCTAGTAGCCGACACCACCAGAGAGGCCGCCGAAAAGCACCAAAATCTTATCCATACGCAAACAAAGGCGGCGTTCAGGACCTCCCATACAGACGACAAACTACCCGAGGACAGTACGGAAATTGCGTTGGAGAAGACATTTTCTCGAGCTGCTAATCTCATTCGAGAATCCCTCGAAGTCGAAGGTGTAATTTTTCTCGATGCGAGGATTGAATCTTTCGGTGGACTTGTGGGATATCGGAATACACAAAATTCCACTTCAGAATCAGAAACAGGAAGCGCCGAAGGAAGCAGCGATGCAGAAAGCACGAGCCTCTCGAGTAGATCATGCTCCTCTCCTCCCATTTCTGGAACCAAGACCACGACGTGCCAGATTCTTGGTTCCTCTACCTCGAAAAGTTCCACCATTAACGACGACTCCATGTCAAAGCCTGATTCAGCCAATCACTATGTGATGGGAGAGTCTGCGTTGAATGCGCTGCTGAATCGTTATCCGCGTGGGAAGATCTTCGACTACAGCAGCAGTGAGCCTATATCTGATGACAGTGGCACTAGCGGCTCCCCTGCTACAACGGAGACAGCAGCTTCGAAAGGAAGAAGAAAGAAAACGAAGAAGCAAGATGCACAAGACTTGAGCAGAATGCTGGGCGGAGTCCAAAGCCTCATGTTTCTGCCTCTGTGGGATTCTCACAAGGCAAGGTGGCTTTCTGGTGCTCTTGTTTGGACCAAAACAAGAGGACGATTTTTTACACCGGAGACTGAGCTGACTTATCTTCACGCTTTCGGTAATAGTATCATGGCTGGAGTTCATCAATTGGACGTCGAATTGGCCGAAAAAGCCAAGAGAAACCTGGTAACAAACATCTCACACGAGCTGCGAAGCCCGCTGCATGGTATTCTTGGGACCGCCGACATCCTCAGCGACACAGTGATGAATGCCCTACAACAAGGCATGGTGCACACAATTGAAGCTTGTGGTCGGACTCTTCTTGACACAATAAACAACCTTCTCGACTTCACATACATTGATAAGTTCAGGAGAGAACCGAAACAGAAGTATAAGCATGGTCGGCGCAAAGTCAACCTTGGTCATTCAAGAGAGGAATCAGGGCGATTCGACAAAAGCATAGCCGTCGGCGATGAGGACATCTGCGAGGACGTCCAGCTTGATGCTGTCCTGGAAGAGGTGGTGGAGAGTGTGTTCTCCGGCCACAGTTTCTACTATAGCCCTGGAGAACAGGATGAAGGCTCCAGCACCAACGAAGCCGACTCGCCCTTGAATGATGTGACCCTTATCTTCGACATCCAGGAGGCGGCAGACTGGAAATTTTCCACTCCAGCTGGTCCTTGGCGACGGATAATGATGAACGTCTTTAGCAATGCCCTCAAGTATACCCCTCGCGGTTTCATATACTTGGGCCTCAAAGCAAGCAACCCACAATGTGATAGTGAAGGAAGTCAAACCCAAGTCACATTCACCGTGAAAGACACGGGACAGGGGATGGGCGTAGAGTTCCTACGTGATGGACTATACACTCCCTTCTCGCAGGAGGATAGCCTGGCACCTGGCAGTGGGTTGGGATTGAGCATTGTTAGAAAATCCCTAGTCGCTCTTCATGGCACCATTGAGGTCACTTCGGAGAAAGGCAAGGGTACTCAAGTTTCGATTCAAGCTCCGATGAGTCTGGCCAGTGCTCCTAACAAAGCGGATGAATCACACCTGGCGGCGACATACAGCCTAGTCAGAAGGCAGGCCGAGGGGAAGACAATTGGACTAATTGGGTTTCACGCAGCATCTCCACCAGATCCGGACTTTACCCTATTCCAGTCCTTACAGCGGTTGTGTGAGGGCTGGTTTGGACTTACAGTTCACATGGCTTCCAGCCAGAACGAACTCCCAACATGCGATTTCTACCTGACGGCGTCCTCGGAGACGGATGATGTGGAAACTGAAGGATTGCAGGGGCTCGGTATTGATGCAGCAGATACTCTTTCCCCCTTGATTGTGATCTGTCAAACACCCAAGGCTACACACAATATGTTCGCTCGCGCCCAAGGTAGGAATAAAAAGGCCATTATCGAATTTATAAGCCAGCCATGTGGACCCCGGAAGCTCGCGAAGACAATTGAACTATGTCTGCAGCGAGTTCAAGGAGTTGAGGCCAAAAAAACCTGAATCCACTCGTTGGGTTGAAATACCAGAATCGTCTCACATGTCGCTCGACATTGGACCACGCAATTCGCCAGGTGGTCGAATGAAGATCAGTAAACGAACTGCCAGCCTTCCATATCGACGCAAGCGTACTGAAATGCCCGCAACAACTGCCGAAACTTTCCAAACTGAAGGTGCTCGACCTCAGCCGGATTTGAAAGCGGCTGGCGGTCGTCCATCAGTGCTGTTGGTCGAAGACAACCCAGTGAACTTGAAGATTCTAATCGCCTACGTGAAGAAAGAGAACTGGGACTGTGAAACAGCTACAAATGGAATACAAGCCGTACAGGCTTTCCAGACACAACCTGGAAGATTCCCACTTGTGATAATGGGTATGTAGTTGCCAATGTCGTGCCTGAAATCCGAAACCTAATGCAATGAACTAGATATTTCAATGCCAGTCATGGATGGCTTTACTGCCAGTCGGAAGATACGCGAAATTGAACAAGGACAGCCGGCGGTGAGAAATTCAGGAAACCGATCGCAATCGACTCTTATTGCGGCCCTCACTGCGCTGGACAATGCGGATGCGCAGAAGGAGGCATTTGCATCTGGGATCGACGAGTTCTTCACAAAGCCCATTGACCGGTCCGCTGTACGTTCACTATTGCAACGATTTACAGTCTGAAATATCTACCATTATGCACAATTACAGTAGCAAGCTTCCATACCGCTGCCCTATACACACGCGATAGGCTGATCGTCGACCCCCCCATAGATAAAATATAGGCGTCATGCACAGTGCAGTAAATATGGTAGATTAAGCAGGATCCAGTGGTAGCTCATGATCAGCAGACTAATCTGCCTATCCTCCCGCGCATTAAATGTGGTCCAAGCAAATTTATACTCCGGGCTAGAATTAGATCTTGAGAAATGATAAAGCAGGTAGAGATTTGATAGGTGCCAGGCCGAGACGGTCGTGATACAGTATGGCTTAGTATACCTAGTCCAGATCGCATGAATCATCACTGATTTCCCCAGCTTGGAACCGATTAACCATATCAACGCGTTTTCCAGTATAATTCAGACACCAACAACCGCTTTCAAGCCCTTGACGCTTGCCTTCCATTTACAGTCTCCATGGTGTAACTGCCCATCGCAAGATGTCTTTTGCCTACCCCGAGGGCGAGTGCTTCTTCAAGCGTTCCGCAATTTGTTCGTCATCCTACGACCCTGACAAACCTGAGCACTTTTATGGTCATCTTCTTGTCGAATACATTTGGAATCGGCCGGCATTCCATGGATGTGACAGCGACTACAGGAGGGACGTCCACTTCCATCCACGCTCCGCGTACAAGGTCGTGAAAGGCGACTGGTGGAATACATACTATGGTAACTGGACAAGCATATACTTCCTTTACGGCACGAAGCCATACAGTGATAAGGCGCGGTATAGACAGATAGAGCACAACCTATGTGTAAGCGGGAATCGATTTCGCGACCAGGAGAAAGGGGGCGCGCTTGAGTCGTGGTTTACGACCCTGCCAATGCCATTGCTGGCGAAAGGGGAGTAGTGGTTTCTCGCTGATGTATGTGGTTACCCATGCAGAGAGCTTGGGTAATATCCTATTTCAACTTGAGGAGCTCTACTAATTATCGACACGTGGTTACTGCTTCATAGCGCGCTGCGTGTATCCGTGGAATCTACATCCCAATCGCCCACCAGGCCTCGGAGGACTATCCGGAGATATGCACATTCCTGCAAGTCAACGTCCTTACCCATCCGGCGGTGGATAGCGAGGACAGCTTAACCTGGGTAGCAGGGGAATCGACCGCAACCATCCAGCTCGACCCGACGCTAGGACTCGCCCCAGACGGAATGTGGACGATGGCCATAAACATCCGGCAGCTCGTCAACATGCTCTCTCTCCCGCGCCAGCTGCGCGGCCATAATGTCTTCTCCTCACACATCATCCGCATAGTCGACCGCAAATTGACACCCACAAAGGGTTCCCCACAAGAAGCCAGAGACTGGACCGATATCAGCTGGACGGCCATCGCGAGCGCAAACTACGGCCTTGCGATCCAATGGAAACCGCCGCAGCAAACGACTTGGTTTACGGACTTTATCAAGAACACTCTTACCATCGCAGTTGGGTTCATACCGATCGTTGGCCCGCTCGCTGCTGTTTACTTTCCTTTGGCATGGACGGCGATCGCAGACACTGGAGCATTTGAAGCGACCCTGCGAGAACTTATACCTGTCGCTGACCTCGCCATGAAGGTTGCCGAGGAGGTTAAAAAAGGCACGGAAGACCAGGTCCTGTACCTACCAAAGGAGTGGTCTGGGTCAGTCGATACCTTTATGGGCTTGTCGGCGGCGAAGGCCACTGAGAAGGCGCAAGGCGAAGAAGACAAACAGGTGACGCTCGGGAAACCTGCAGCGCAGAAGCTAAAGGAGTTTGAATCAATCCGGAACTTCCAGTACTGGACGGTGATGAAGCCTGCAGGTGCAGGTGCACCGGCAGTAACAGCACGTACAGCCGCACCTACGGTCGCAAGTACGAAATCTGTTGGGTCATCGGGTGTCGGCAAACACAGCGCACCACTGAACGCCAATATTCCCGACGTACCTCGTCCCCTGCCTGTTAAAGAGCTGAAGCCTAGTGCGAAATTTGAGCTGGCAAAGGTTGCTCTTCAACAGCCCCCAAAGGCGTCGTCTGCTACTGGCCAAGCTGATAAAGTCTATGGCGGGTTGATACAGGAGGTAAAGCCTGACGTGGAGATTCAGAAGACCAAAGAAAAAGCCGCCGCAGATGGAACAGGCGAGGATTGGCTGGCAAAGTATCTTTTTGAGGAGCTATTTGGGGCCGTTGGCGATGGGGAATAAAAGCCCCTCGTGGACTATACTGGCACTGGTCATAGTTTGGACTTTGATGGACACATATCAATGTATGCTAAGAAATGGCTATAATTTACTAGATTGATAAGTTTCTTTGGTTTATGTTGGGATCTTCTGTCAAAGCGTTCCAAGCCTCTTGAGATGCGTCCATGTAGGCTCAGGATCGAGAACGTACGGCCGAACTGCACGAATGGCGTGTCTCAAAAGGTCAATGAGGAGGACGAGTGAGCAGGCCAGAGCATATCGCCCTTTCATATGTATCCAGGGAATCTACTGCCTATTTACACCCACAGCAAGATACTATAATCCGTTCCACCAGTAGGTGTCCGGAACAGTAAAGCTACCAGAAATCGCCTTGCCGTCTGTAGACACACTGCTATTACTGATGGTTACGCGGTAATCGCCAGCCTCAACGCACCACTGATTCCGCTCCTCGTCAAAGTAAGAGGCTGCATATTTCTCCGCCACCGAGATCGTCACCTCCTTGCACTCGCCAGGGTCAAGCTCGACCTTCGTAAAACCCTTTAACTCATTGACGGGTCTGTTGACCTTTGCAGGTTGCATTGGATGCACATACAACTGCGCGACCTCGGCCCCTTTGACCAACCCCGTGTTTCGGACCTGGAACGATGCATGTACGAGGCCATCCCTTACCTCCAAGTTCAAATCCGAGAAAGAGAAGGAAGTGTAGGAAAGCCCATGTCCAAACGGAAAGTTGACCATCAGGTCTGCAAGTTGATAGTAGCGATATCCGACATAGATATCCTCCCCGTAAAGGGTCCGACCAGCCTCTGTGCGGAAATTGAGGAACGAAGGGACATCCTGTAACCTCTTGGGGAATGTCAAAGGCAATTTTCCTGAGGGATTATAGTCGCCGAAGAGGACATCCGCGACGCAGTTCCCCGTCTCGTTGCCGCCGTACCAGGCCTGGATTAGAGCCGACGTGGTATCTAGCCAGGGCATCTCGACGGGGGTGCCTGTCTGCATGACGACGACGGTCCTTGGGTTCGCGATCGCCACCTCTGAAATGAGTTGATCTAGGACACCAGGTAGCTTCATGTTTGTCCGGTCACTGCTTTCTTGCTCCCAGTCTCCATTTAGGCCACCGCAGATAATGACTTGATCGTGGGTCCTGGCCAGCTCGACAGCCTTCTCAATTTGTGCCTGCGCATCTATCACCTTGCAGCATCCGACGCGAAGGGCACCACTGCCAAGCATGGCACTATCGACCTTGAGTGTATAGCTTGGAGCGGAGGCAAATTCGACCTTAACGTGGTACTCTTTCCCGTGTATAAGGACAATCGGACCGCGCTCCTCCACCGTCCCAAGTCCATAGAACGTATCGCCCAAGGCCTGCTTCGTGGCATTATCGACCACCAGTTTGTCATCAACGTATAACCTTGCAGTTCCACAGACAGCGAGTCCGAACTCGTATGTTCCATCCTCATCCACGATCAGAGTTCCTTCGAGATCCGCATACCAAAGGTCATGGCTTGCTGGATGTTTATAGTCGTTTAAGTCTATATTTGTGCCCGTGAGCCAGAGTTCCTCGACCGGCCTGCGCAATTCTGCACCAGGTGGCTCGTTATACACTTTCCAGGTCATTCCGGGTTTACCGTTTGACGAGTGCGGCTGCATTTGAGCCCCTAGTAGTGGGAGTAGCTTGTGTGTGTATGCACCGACTGTATACGCCGGCGGGTAAGCAAGCTTCCCTTTGATGCCGTCGTACGGGCTGACAGCATAGTAAGGCTCCAAGGCTGCAGAGCCACCTCCGCAGTATGTAGTCCCTTTGGCATTTGGTCCAATAATGAGCGTCCTCCTGTTCTTGCTTAACGGAAGAAGACCACGGTCATTCTTCAGCAAAACAATACTTTCATTTCCAACTCGCCTGAGTAATGCTGCTGTCTCAAGTGTATCGTTCTTTTCTTCTGGTCCGCCTTCAACAATCCCAGGTATGGCGGCGCATTTGCTAACGAATTTCAACACCTCCTTCACTCGCTCATCGAGGGTATGAGGCCATACCTTCCCTGTCTCAGCCGCGAACTTCAAAAGATACCCCCGCCACGACGAAGGTCCTGGCATCTCCAAGTCAAGACCGGCCTTGATCGCCTCCACGGTTGAATACAAGCCGCACCAGTCACTCATAACGAGACCCTCCCACCCCCACTCGCCTCTGAGAAGACCCTTAAGAAGCTTTTCATTATCGCAACAGAACGTCCCATTAACACCATTGTACGCGGTCATGAAAGCTCTCGGCTTTGCATCGCGCACTGCAATCTGAAACGGCAGCGCATAAATTTCCCTGAGAGCACGTTCGGTAACAATACTCTGCACACCATTTCGCTTATGCTCCTGCTCATTACAAATAAAATGCTTGATTGTCGCCTGCACACCGGTGCTTTGGATCCCGCGTATGATTGCCGCTGCAGACAATCCTGAAAGAATGGGGTCTTCACCTAGCGACTCGAACCCTCGACCGCCGAGCGGCGAGCGCACCATGTTGACAGTTGGACCCAAGATAACGGATACATTTTTCGCGATAGCTTCCTGGCCCATCAACTGACCGGCTTCGTGAAGGAGGTCCTGGTTAAATGTGGCTGCCAAAGCTGTACCGCATGGGAAGCACGCTGCCGGTACACCGTTGAAGACCTTGGTGCCGCGAATGCCGTTTGGACCGTCCGACATGCGGATTGCGGGGATGCCATGGTCGGGGAGGGATGCTGTATGCCAGAAGTCGGCCCCTAGCGTTCTACCCATCAGCTATTTAATCATCAATTTGTGGTTAGGGGTGTACGAACCTGAAAGGAGGGCGACCTTCTCGTCTAGTGAGAGCTTCTTGAGGGTGGCTTCCACATTAATGTTCGCCATGATACCGCCCAAGACTTGTATATTGGACAGTGACCAACAGGTCGAGGTTCAAAGAGATGGTGAGCAATGCTTCGAACCGGACTATGAACTGAGAGGTCGGAAGGATCCGATATCTTCGGAGGAGGATCGGGATGCCGAACACCTGCCGGTATGTACGAACTTTCCTACACCTGCGACGCCGTCCGGCAGGCATGCTTATCTACGATACCAAGACACATTGCGTGCTCCTGGATTCGTTATCAGCTTGTCCATTGCCAGTCATCCTAGGGCATGAGGCTACTCCACCGCTGGAGGCTTCGATCGCTCTTGATAAGCGTCAACCTAGGCGTTATCTGTTTACTCCAACGGCCATTAACTCAATACCGTTAGTATGGAGAAGCGGGAGTGGACTTTTTATGATTGTGAGACTCCAGTAAACCGGGTATTCTTGTGATTTCGAAAGACTTGGTGGAGTTCGACCGCAATGTCGGCCCGATTTCCCATGGGCCACGGCAGGTTCCCGAAACAGCACTTAACCCCCACTCTAGCACTTGTTAACATGTGCCTTCTACCTCTGCAATTTTGTACTCGTTCTAGATCGTGATATAATGCCTAAAATACGGTGATTAACTCAAGCCTCGCGTTTTGCCGTTAATATCATGTCCAAGATCCCGTACCATAGGCCTTCGTAAGTAGAGCAAGGGCCAGGACCAGCGCCGATGGCGACCTGAGCAATTTTAAGCTTATCTCTACAGTAAATTAGCCTATTAGCAACTACAGAGATATCTAGATGCAAAGCAAGCCGACAAGTCTAGTTCCTGGAAGTCAGGACTTGAGTTGTTTTGCTAATTGACAGCTATCAGAGCGCCGGCCAATGTTTATTATTGACGACTCAGACTCGGATATTATATAGACCTCCACAACTCCAAACTAGATCCATGGAGTAAGGCTTCTTTAACTTTTACAAATATTAGCCACCATCATTCTTGGTTACACGTAGCCGACTTGCGGCAATATGGAGTTTGCCAAAGATATCTGGAGGCCCCGGGTCCCCAAGGAGTCGAAGGTTGTTAATGGGCTGCTACTTGCCTGTTCAACAATAACGTCAACAGTACGTCCCTTCAGTATTCCCGAATACATTAACAGGAAATTGCTGTTTCCATGGCTAACTGTGCGGGTCGTTTCGTACAGACAATTGGTTTTGACGGGTCAATGATGTACGTTCTCCTTGGTCACCCAACAATCGATACAGTCGCTGAAACCCCCCAGGAATGGTCTAAACATTCTGCCCTCATACACCGAGTATTTTGAGATTACAACCGTGACGACCGGCCTGAGCACATCAGCAACATTCATCGGTGGCGTCCTGGCCGGTTTCCTCTTCCCCTTTGTCGCCGAGCGCCTCAGCCGGAGGACCGCACAATTGCTAGCAGCCATCATCACACTAGCCTTCATCGCCCTGCAGACCGCATCACAGAACATTGCAATGTTCATCGTGTCCAGAATCGGTGTCGGATTTGGACAGGGGTGCACCATGGTCGTTGGGCCTATGTACCTTGCCGAGACGTTTCATGAGAAGTATCGTGGGTGGGGGCTGGGGGTGGTTAATGATTGTTATTATGTCGGTAGGTGTCTCATTTTGCCATCACGAACAATACAAAAAGGTTACTGAACAAAAATCTGGATAGGAGCCCTAATCGCCGCAGGCGTCACATACCGCACCGCAGAATTCGACTCAACCTGGTCTTGGCGGCTTCCATCTCTGCTTCAGGGATTCTGGAGTGTCCTGTGCATTATGATATTGCCATTCGTGCCTGAATCGCCACGATGGCTGATATCCCGCGGTCGAAACGAGGAAGCGCTTCGGGTCGTGGCTCAGGTGACTAGCAACGGGAATGAGATGGACCCAGAAGTCCGTGCCAATTTCCAACAGATAGTGGAGGGTATGGAATTTGAGCAGTCGACTATTGGTCGTATGCCCCTGAAGCAGATTATGGTTACGCCGAGCGTTGTTCGAAGGCTCAGCCTTGTGTTCAGTTGTGCACTTGCGACGGTTATTGTTGGGAATCAGATTGCTAGCTAGTAAGTCTCCGGACCAGGAGACTCGAGTTCTCCGATCATTGCTCTACTATGTTTTGAATTCACTGCTAATCTGGGATTTTGATGTTTAGTTACTTCGGGACCATGCTTGACAACGCGGGCATCACCAATTCTACCACGCAGCTACAGATTGTGAGTATCGTACTCGATACGCGTTCCACTAGGAGATCCACTGACGTAGAAATCTCAGAATATAATCCTCAACGCGTGGTGCCTTCTATGCAGCTTCTTCGGTACATATATAGCCGATAAACTCGGCCGCCGAATGCTGGCTCTCCTCGGCACCATTCTCCTAACAATCTTCCTGTTCCTCATCGGCATTCTCATTAAGCTGTACGGAACATCAACCAACGTCTCAGGCATCTATGGCACAGTAGCCTGTATGTTCCTCTTCATGGGCTCATACTCAATCGCCTGGACGCCCCTCACCTACATCTACCCGCCAGAAGTCTTGAACTACCCCATTCGAGCGCAAGGAATGGGTCTGAACGCATGGGTGTACTTCGGGTTCGGGCTCGTCTTTGTATTTGCTCTACCGTTTGCGCTGGAGAGTATGGGGTGGAAGACCTATATTATGAATGCTGCGTGGAATACAGCGCTCATTGCGTTTATTTGGTTCTTCTGGGTTGAGACAAAGGGGATGACGTTGGAGGAGATTGATGCTGTGTTTGAGACCATGGATGGACAAGATGGAAGAGATCGGGTGGCGGGTCAAGCTGAGGATGTAAAGGACGATGTTGAGATGACGGTGGCTGAGAAGAGGGAGGAATAATTGTCTGTACTGGACTTGCTGTGCGCATCTGAGTTGTGAACCACGCGCTGTCTGGCTTAAGGGAAGATATAATGGATATACACACATGAAATCGAAGGATGCCGCTTGAATTCTGAGGTGGCTCATATTGTAATAGTATAGCCTGCCTGGAGTCAACGCCAGCGATATTTCAAGCTCTGCTTCACCTCTCCAATTTCGGCCTTCGTAACTTGTTAGGGAGCTTCTTCAAGCATTGACCCATTTAATTATCAAGTTCATGGAGTGAAGATTGCTTGAAGGGCCGTGCCGGTTAGGTAAATGGCGTCGATCGTCACGGGGTACTCCGTTTTGTGGTTGAGGCCTTGTTGGTGTGGTCAACCGACTAACCTGGCATAAACTGAATAGAAGATGAACCTGATATCAAGAAGGCTGTTTGTCAAACCCTTACTCCTTTAGCTGGACTTGCTCACTTGCAGTTGGTACTCTGAAGCCTCTGTAGGATTCAACTGTCCGCACAGCCATAGCGTTTTACCGAGCTGGTGATGCGCTTTACCTAGATGATGTTGACGTCAGCCAGGTGGCTCTGCTGACGATTTACCTTAGTCGGGTCTTTGAAAGATCCAAGTTATGGGGTCGGCGTTGCCATATGCGTGGCGTCACATGCATCATCCATTCTCCGGTCGTGGAACATAGATCTCAAAGCCCTGCAGCCTGTCCACTGCAAGCACCTTCTGATTTGGGATTTCAATCTCAACGAGGTTTGGACCCCACTCGTAAGCCAGGATTCTGTACCACCGTGAGTTTGATATCGAGTCTAAAGCATGACGCGCCTGGCTTAGGAAGGACCCTCAGAAGTCACTGAAAACTATCAAGTATTATTTTCTTCTGACCGTTAGGTAGGCCTACACACTTCTCTTCGCTTGACCAGTGCATAAGAAGTAAAGGGGAAAGGGTTGATGTCAGGTTGGTGTCAGGGATTGCGTGTGTTGTAGGTACGCTAAGAGCTTTCAAATAGGGCAGCAGTACGATGATACTATGCAGGATGCGGATGCTGGAACAGTCTACACCGGTGACTTGCACTTGGGAGAGAATGAAATGTAGGTAAGCTATAGCCCCCACGTTCTCTCCCATGTCCCTCGACATGCTCACACACTGCTGACAGTCAAAAACTGTCAAGGCAATTGCCGGCCAGGAACAGAAGGAAGAAAGTACAGTGCAGAGCACGTTCAGGTCTCTTGTGCTAGTATCCAAGTTGCAATGCAATCCTCTGGCATTATCTCTCCGAGATAAAATAGGCCTGGATGGGGTGAACGTGTTCGCGAACGGAGATCGGCGCATGTTTGTGTAGCCCTGCCGACAGGGATCCCTGCGGCATTCTGCGTCAGATTTGAGTCCCCTCCTCGCCCAGCTCAGGCAACATCTGCGACCTCTTGTCGACATTCAAGGACTTCAGCCCTGAGCTGCAAGAGGCGTGCCGTATGCCTGAGGGCGTCAAACTCTGGAGCCTTGCTTCACGTCAGCCTCCCCCAACCTTCGCCAAAGGTATATTCGCACTTCTTGGCGATGCTACCCATCCCACCCTGCCTCGTAGGGATCCAGACACCATCGAAATGTGCGCTGCTTACAATTTGCAGATCGAGGGTAAGGCGGCGCGCAAACTTTCGAACACGCCGCGGCTCTCGGTGCACTTTACATCTCCGACGCCACGCCCGATCAAGTACCACAGTGTCTGGAAACCTAGGCCAAAACGTGTTATAACCTTTTGCTGACAGTGATGATGATGTCAAAAATGGCGAATGAGCTATGCGCGACAGTGTTGGATCAACTTCGGACCTACGTTCAGGATGGTGAGGTCCCAGAGGATATGTTTGCTTTCCTGTGGACATCTGACCTTGTACTGTACAGAAGGCCCGAGCCTTGTTAGGTGCCCAGTCGGAAGGATTCAATTAGTTCCAATATCAATACCCCGATCCGACGGGATTCAATCTCGATGGATCGCACTATGTCGATCTGAGGAGCTAATGGATTTGAGTTGTTGGTTTCATGTTTTTGATCGGTGGTTGATTGAAGTAGAGAGATACCTAGATACAGCCTTGAAGTAGTGTCACTTTGAACCTGTTACACCACTGCTTGAGTGGGTACTTGTAACCCAGGCTGCTACCTGCAGCTTGGCCCCAGCCTTACCTGCAATGTCCGTATTTAGACCAAGCCTGGCAGAAGGTGATTGGGCTCAGATGTACAGGGACACGTTAAACCTTGCACTCGGCTGATCTCATCCTACCTCCCTGCATCACCCTTGTATACACCTCTGCCACCAGTCAGGACCGAAATTCTCTCATAATAAAGGGATACGCGCAGGAGAGATACCATTATACCCTGGTAAGATCGAAAACCACATATCCATTTCGCCCGCAAGTGGGTTGAAATCGAGATGAACATGGGGGTAAGCTGAGTGTTGGAGTGCATCACGATACGAGGGGCGAATCCTGATGACCAGAATGACCCGATGTCTGAGCCCCATACATCATTCGCCACCTTGCTAATCCCACTGAATGGCTTTGTTACTGGCTCTATCTTAGTCGTCTCAACGGCTTGGCGAAAACCAAACGCTGTATCTTGACAGGCAGGCCATATGCAGTCCATCTTACATGCATGTATCCATGTACCTCGCTTGAGCCAGATAATCTCACATGAGTTCACGAGGCCCGACTGCGGATTCGCTTTACAATCAGATCTGCACGAGCCTTAAACCTCATAGGAGTTCACGTACCAGGTAATGTAACCCTGTGATGCCCCATGGGAGCGAGTTTGTACTCCGTGCCGTTGTACAGAACTTGCTTTTTCCAGACGCGGGGAAATTATATATAACTTCATAGACGCTCTCTCCATTTCGTCCCAGAGATCAGGAAAACCCCAATTGACTACAGCTTTCCATTCAAAAGAATCGAGTCGATCACCATGATATACTCCACGTTATCCATCCTTATCGCAGCCCTCGTGGCCATCCCCAAAACCCTAGTCCTGGCACAGGAAAACAGCTCCTTCATAGACTACGGCGTCGGCGTGATCTTCGTCTACGAGCAAAACGAAACCACCTGGGCAGAGTACCCACCATGCCAAACCCTCGTCCCACCCGCCGGATGCCTAACCAGCGACGGACAGTTCTCCTGGAACTACTGCGGCTCGTACGTTTCACACGGGAACGGCACCATTACGATTCAGCAGAACGGGAACAATGATACCTGGTTGGATGTATATTATAATGAGACGGTGCAGAACACCTTCATTGGCACTGATAGTGCTGTTGAGGGCGGAGATCCTGAGGCCGTCCCTGTTTGGAATTATGTTGGGGAGAATGATGATGGGGTATGTACCAGTTCCTTCAGCACCAGCACCAAGGTACACATGTACTGACATGAGCGCAAAATATAGATTCCGCCAGACCTCCTTGTTGTTCAGTCTCCGGATGGAGAGTACTCGGCTGGACCGCTCTGGTACCTGGATAACGTCCAGGATAACTTCTTCGACCTCGCTGCTGAGGAGACAGAGGCGTATCATGTCGGAGCTTTCTCCTTGTGCTTCGTTCGGTTCTGGGATGGCGATGATGAGTAGATGTTAGCGAAGCCTGCATAGGCCGTCGCGGAGTGAGTCTATCATTCATCAGGCAGACGGATTGATTTGGAACCTACTGCAGGGGTCGGGTATTGGGTTCTTGCTTCTGGGATTCGACTTCTGGTGTACTAAGATCAGTGCGGAAGAACTATTGTCGATGGTAGTTTTTAGTGTAAGAAACATCACTGTTCAACACAGAGATCGTTTTCCTTTGATTCTTCCTCGGTTCCTATTACAAACATATGCTGCAGCTATAGTTAGACTAAGCGTGGTTTCATGAATTCGTTCTCAGGCCCTGGCTGCCACTTCGTTTTGTTACCATAGCCACAGTACGCTAGCTGGCCATAGTGTCATAAAAGGACGTTCCAGACTGACGTTAGATTGTATGTTTGGCAAGGCTCTTATCAGTTCAAATCCTATAGTGGCTTGAGCACAATGTTCTGGGTTTCTAGGACTAGTATTCTATGAAAGAGTGCATCTCGATCTGTTGAAGACTTCTGGACACGTCATCCGACCATCATGCAAAGTCTAAAAGTGAGTCCTGCGGCCAATGTATGCTGTCACACCAGGCTATAAAGTCAGCCTCGTTCATAAAATTGCACTCCCCATCCCAATCTTGATGCATGTCAGATTCCGCGCTGTGTAACCTTTCTTGGGACTCGTCAGTCGACAAGATTTGGTCGAGTACTGAACGAATGTGTTTAGCCCCCTTCTGCGCAATATCGAAATTGCCGTCCTGGGGCCGCACTAGCGATATCAAATGCGAGACAAGAATACTCAGCTTTTGAATCGCCACCGAGCGAAAGTTGGCTGGTAATGGTGGATAATGGATTCCCCTCGATTGCTGCGTGGAGCGTTCGGAAAGCAGCTGTGACGCTATGATACCTGCAGCGGGTAAACCCATTTGACATAACTACGGAGTCAGGGTTAGTGAGAGACCTGGATTATTCAACACAAGGTCCATGGCCAGTGGCTGAAACTTACATCCTTCGACGTTGAGACCACCTCTTCCCCAGACACGGTCCGCATGTTAATAAGGTCGACCAGAGTACCAAGTACTCCCAGAGAACTGTTAATGAGACCTGTAGTAGTAATGTTAAGGCGCTTCAACGGTATTCTATGCAGCAAGAATTCCTGATGCGTGAACTCGAGATGAGTAAATGCGGGGCCCTCATTCTGGGCTGACGGACTCGTGTGCACTGTGCCGTTCTCAGGAGACCAACGCAAAAATGAGGGAAGGCTTCGCTGCATGTTGTGTGGCTTCTCCATTAGCATGCTGTTGCGGTTCCAAGTCAGTCGTGAAACAAGAAGTCGAAACTTGGCAGCAAATGGGTACTAACTCAACATGGGCGGAGAGGCTCTGGATATCAGGACAGAAAGACAGTTCCAAGATGTTCTCTTGCAGCATGCTTGCCAGCAAGGCGACCCGGATTTTGACTCCAACAGTAAATTTCCCTTCTGTATTCCAACCTTCTGCATCAGTCTTCAGGTTTTGCTGGTTTTCGTTCGTGGTCTTGGCTAGTATATCATCATACGTAATGTCTAATGGTAGAGGCAGGTGGCAGTATCGCGAGCTTATGCGAGGTGGCCGCCCCAGCGATGTCGCCAATTGTTTATCAATTGCGTATGCACATGCCATGGTTCGCTTCCTAATTTCGGGTAACCAGAACGGAGAACTCTCGTCAGGGTCTTCCTTAGGTTGGTGCAGGCCCAACGCGTACACTATGGTTGACAAGTCGCCCAGCTTCTGCCATACTCTGTAGTCTGTAATTATATTATCCATTAGCCATTAAAGCTCATACCAGCCCGCCATAGAGCATACCGTTGTCACCAAAAATGGCCGTCAAGAGCACGAGGTGCTGGGTGGTAAACCAACAAAAAGCATCGGTTGTTGTCCCAGCAGCGCTGCAAAACTGACAGCATATTCCACAAATGGCAGTGCAAAGTCTGCTCAGCTCATCCTTTCGAATCCCCGATGGGTTTCGATGTGTGAAAATCGGGTTGTTATCGGCTATGTAGAACAACGCGGTCCCTAATAGAGCAAACAGAAGACCTACTGTTTCCCATCTGGCTGCAATCATATCAAAGTATTCGATGACGCCCAACTCTGCAAGTGTCTCAATAGGTTCCGATGTATTGCCAAAGATTCGGTGCGACAGGTTGGTCAACGGTCCAAGCGAGTCGTTTGAACCACGGACAGCAGAGTCATACATCCTCTTGATGGACTCGCACAAGGCACGGCTCAGTGGAGGTCCTAGGAACCACCCAGGAGAGATCTTATTCTTCACTTCAATAATTTCCTGATAGCAATGAATATATCGCAAGTGGGACAGGAGTTGGGATCCCAAATGGACTCTGTCTGGGCCATATCTGCCCTGTGACCGATCGCCCGGCGCCGCATCCAAAGGGAGGCAAGGAGGCTCTCCAACCTGCGATAGACCTTCGTACTCCCGGAATGTACTTTTTGGAGAAAGCAAATCGAGATGACCGGATTGCAGTGTCTGCTCCTCCGTACTCATCGATCGCACGACCTGCTGGTCGACTAAGGTGCCTCGCTTGTCTACCGGACTTATGACTTTCCCATCGAGACGAAAGACGACCTGGTTGTCCGGGCGCTGTTTCTTGGGTCGCCGCGAGGGGATCCTAAGTGGTCGCGTTCGCGGCTGCGTTAGGGGGGCAGGATGGTAGACGCAGCGTTCAGTGCGGCCGTTACGAAGACATCTTCCACAGATCGGACTTTGGTGGTCACATCGTAGTTTTGACTTGCGGCAGGGCTCACAGGACGGAAGGCGTCCGTTCCGACGAGGTGTTGCCATTCTAGAGGTGCAGGCCATCCATGGCAGTCAGGATACAGGCGTGTAGGAGATCATGAGGATGGTTCTTGAAGCTGAGAAGATGACACTGGGGCTATGGCCCCTAGGGCCTAGAAATCGGAGTCCAACATTGATTTTCCTCATCTGGGAATTCTGGCCGGTTGGACTCCGAATGGTCTGGCACTAAGACAGCTGGGGGCTTATCGTCTAGAAATGGGGCCCATCGGAACCTCCGGATCGCTAGTAGCGGCCACTGTCGAAGAAGCAAGTGCTCTCGCTTAGCCCTCGTTCCTGTGCCAGAAAGATCGGTTGATAGCACTTTGATCTGGACTTCATGAAATAAATCAAGGTACTGTCAACCCACCAATCCACGCGGCCAATTTTGCGGCTTTCCGGGACCATCGGGGAAGCTCATAGAGACCAGTCGCACGGTCGCGCCTTCCTTTCGACGACCATCCGTACGCACTGGGCAGAGGCAGGTGCGATGCAGGTATTGCGGAAGTAGAAAAGGAGGGTATGTTGCTTCAAAACCATACCTCCTCTCGACGAGCACTAGTTTCGGGCCTCCGATCAACCCTACAATTGGAATATCTGATGTTGTTTTCATTCATTCAGGTTCATCATCTAATTTTGATCTATTTACAGTCTATTATTGCCGAATACAATACTCTAATTGGCACTGGCAGGATTCTTCATCTCGGAGAAGTTGTCAGGCCACAAAAACATCTTTTCTTCGTTCGAGGGTGTCGCAGCAACGAACTTCGGTACCTAGTACGGGTTAGCATGTGCTTCACGGGTGATATGAGCATCAGTGAACGTACAGCTTGCCTGCTCGAGACCTTGCGCCACATGTTTGCGCGAGGATTGAATCGTGCGGGCTTGCCCTTTCCGCCGGTCTGTTCCTTGTCCTCCTTCATGATTGTTTCAAACTGCTTCCTAATGTCGAAGAAGGAGTTGAATGGAATATAAGGAATCTTGTTTTCGATGCAGTACTCTTCCAGGCGCAATCCCTTTCGGGCAAAGAGGACATCTGCCTCCCGCGCGGCAGGAAGATCGGATACACCATCGCCGATGAAGACGATAAGAGGAATCTCTCCTTCGTCAGCCACTTGTTGACGACCCTCCTTTACGGAAAGTGCCTTGTCGTGGCCGAGCTCTGTGCTGTCTCGCCACACAGGCTTCCATTGCGAACCATCATTCTTGATCTGCGCATCGTTTGAAATGACGTCGATATGCGAAGCCTCGTCCGGACCCAGGTAGGTGGCCAGCACCTTGCTCAGGATCGGCCTGAGACCCGCGCTGATAACGTTGAAATCGATTCCGTTGTCGAGACAGAACTGGTGGAAGTCCTTAAACCCTGGGTCGATTTCGAGTTCCTTCTTCATGACCTCAAACCCGTCTTCAAAGGGTATTCGGAGCGATCCCCACATTTCCTCTGAGACTTCGCGGAACGAACGCTCGCCGGACTTGAGCTGTTGGTCCAGCTTCTGGCGGCGCTCTTCGCCACATCCTAGGTTGTCGAACAGGATGTGGCCGGTATCCTGGTAGAAGATGGTGCCATCGAAGTCTAAACGGTTAGTCTCTGCTCAAGAGCCCTCAATCGCTGTACATACCGGAAAAGCAAACGATTTTTCTGGGGGCGTCTGACATTTTGAAGTGGTTTGTCTAATTGATGAATAGCGATGCGACAGCCAGGAATGCGCTTCGTGAAATAACCCGCGGGGGCAATGACGTACCCGTGGGTCAACTGGGGCTGCGATGCCAAATCCGTGGAGTCGTGGACCCTTTCCCTCCTTTCCCTCCGGCTAACTTGCTACCAAATGCGAAGACAGACCCAGTTGCCAATTCCCAACGTCATCACTTTACTAAGCACAAGAAACAGGAACAGGAAGTTATCGTGATGTCAGATAAAGCGCCTTAATCGTCCAACGTCTCAATTGAAGCAAAGGGCACTCTTCCTACTCTCTATACTCCGTAGATCTTACCCAGTCGTTGGCCCGAGACACTGGGACAAAAGCACGGACTGGTTCGTCGTCGTCGTCGCCGCCGCGAACCAAGGCGGGATCCTGGGGGTGGCGTCGGACTAGACCACATCCCTTGCAGAGAACTACAGCGACTCCGGAAATCTCATTCTCGGTCTTGATATTATGTGAACCAGTTGCATCAGAACAATTCCTACTCCTTCTTTGTGAGAAAACTCCGCCATAATCGTCAAGTGCCGCGTACCACTTGTGCTTGGGAGCAATGGCTTCACGGTCGCGCCGGAAGAAGCAACGACTCGATTCCTACCACATACTTTCCCACGATCGCGACTCAATGGAATAACAACACAAAATCCTGTAAGAGCGCTAGGAAGGATGAATCACATATTCACTGGTTGCAAAGGAACTTTCCATTGTTCAAAAGGGAGACGAAAAATGAAGTTGGAAGTGAACAACCGCCGAAAAATATATATCCTACCCAACAATGACCAATGCAAGGGTTTTTTTGTCTGCTGCTTATCTTTCTTATTCTCCATTCTACACGATATACTCCCCTCATCCAGCTGCAAAAATAAGGAGCTCCCTTTAGAGTACTTCAAGGTTACACAAACCGGATATACCTCGGGACGGTCCGATCGGGCCTCCAGCACGGCCCCGATCACGCCGAGCCCAGACTCGCGGTATCACTATCAAGCCCGGTCTAACATACCAGTAATCTTATCACTGTACCATCGCGTTGGAGCAGAAGCGGGGTACGTTAATCATGAATATTCCTACCACTAATCAGCACTCCCCTGAAAGACCCCAGGATCCAGCCTGAAGTCCCCTACAAGATCAACAATCAACAATCAAACGCCATGGCCCCAATCACACCCCTCCGCATAGCGATAATAATAAACACA
This sequence comes from Aspergillus stella-maris, assembly GCF_047715825.1. Classification (NCBI taxonomy): domain Eukaryota; kingdom Fungi; phylum Ascomycota; class Eurotiomycetes; order Eurotiales; family Aspergillaceae; genus Aspergillus; species Aspergillus stella-maris. The sequence continues at coordinate 110,788 of NW_027396842.1, read as the reverse complement.
GACGAAGCCGAGCCCGTCCGCCTCTTCAAGCAGGGCTACAGCAGTATCTTCAAAACCCTTGACCCCAACGCAACCGTAACATTCTACGACCCCGTCGTGGCGCAAGTCTATCCCGATCCAAACGCGTACGATCTTATCGTTGTTGGAGGCGGGACCTATATCCCCGGTGACGAGTCGAGTTGGATGGTTAACCTGAGGGGGTTTTTGAAGAGCATGGTTGGGACTTATGAGGGGAGGAAAATGGTTGGGATTTGTTTGGGGCATCAGACGTTGGCTACTATGTTGGGGGGGAATATGTCTTATCTTTCTTCTGGACCGGAGGTAGGTTGCTATGTCCATGAGGTAAAATGCAGAGCAGTCATACTAAACACTTGGTAGTTGGGTATAACCGAATTTCCTCTGACTGAGCAAGGCAAGGAATTCTTTGGCTCGGATACTCTTCGTCTACAGGAGTTCCATATGCGAGTTATTGATGTCACGCCGACGGGGTTTACTCCGCTAGCGGATGGCGGTCAAATCTTCTTATCAGAGAAGAACACAGTCTTGACATTTCAGGGCCACCCCGAGATGTCGAACGAGCTCGCCAGGTTTTTGCTATCTCGGGATTCGGATTATGTGACTGGGGAGAGTGATGCTGAGCGGGCACAGATTGTCGAGTCGGGAGCGGGCAGAGACGATGGGCTCAGGGTCTGGAAGAGAATTCTCGACTGGGTGCGAGAGTGAGGCATTCAGTCACAATAACAGGCTAGAGAGGCATAGTGTCGGTCAATTGACAATCTCAGTTTCAAGCCTCTGTAAAATTTCCTCCCAGGTGCCGGACTCTAGAATTTGAGATAACCCGGTGAGATCGCCTGTACTCGGTTCCGGATACGCCTGGACCAAATGGTCCTCCATGTCAGGAAATTCAGGAAACTCAGCGAGATTGATTTGTCCGTGTCTGATACGTTCTGTGCCTTGTGAGGATGATGGAAGATCCGACATCGATCGAGGAACACTGAGAGAACCAGTATTCTGGCGTTTATCTTGTCCACCTCTTGCATTTGATGTTAATATGCGCGAGATACAAACTTCGACTACTTTTACCTCTGCAAGTTGAAACTCATTCACCCATCTATCTGCGTTCTGCTTCTCGCAGTATGCCTGAAGGTCAGCCACAATTCCCGCAGTGCGTAGAGATTGTGGATCACGAACGGCCATAACAGCGAGAACCAAGGCGCTATTCAGCGAATGATGAGAGGCAGTATTGAATTTGAATCGCTCCGCCATGGTCGATGGGCGGAAGGACAGTTTCGAAGTAAGGTGCGCACAGGCTGATGCAAAGCAGGCTTCCTGACTGTAGCGGAACTGGCCCGTGATGGAGGGAAGCAACACATACGGTCGGTGGAGCGTGACGCGAGCGAAGTGATATGCGGAATGCAAGTATAAACGGTGCCAGGGTAAGAAGGGTCGCTCAATGTCGAATGAACAGTCGGGATTCTCGAGCTGGAAGTAGGACGGTAGGTCCTCAGCCCAGTCGAGGAGAGAGCGATCGAGCTCCATTGCTCGTTCGTACGTCCTGTATAGTGTAGTCGACGGGGCCAGTGCAAAGCAGTCATCCAAAATGGTTCCGAGGAGAGAAGCGAGCTGCTGCTGGTAGACATGATAGGTTGCAGGAGTTGGATCATCCAGGGGTCTAGGCTTAGCCGCATCGACTTCCTCGGAACTTAGATCGTCAAGCCAGGTGTTTGTGATTTCCATCTTCTCGCAATGCTTGTCGTTGACACTGTAGGGACGTCCAACAGCAAGCGCGACAGTGCGGTCAAGATAGTGCAGTGTACTCCAGAGACGGCGCCGAGTCTCCAGTACCTTCCTAGGCAGTCCCCAACGTTCGCCGTCGACATGCATTCCCTGAGCTTGAGCCATGCGAACAGCAAAGCTGCCTGTTAGCCAACTCTCAGGTATCCGACCCAGGTAAATAAGGTAGCGCGTGATGAGAATGCCAGCGCGAACAATATCTGCACTTTCGCCGGAGAATGTCGGAGCAATGACGACGCATTTTCGCGCAGCCCAGTAAAAGTGAAGCGACGACTCTTCGCGGTCTTGCTGGGTCTCTATAGAGCAAGGTTGAGGACAGTCCAGCAGCTCACTAAACGCCAGGACGATGAATAGCAATGATAACCATCGGAGATCGACGTTTGTCAGATCATCGAATGCCCGCCGCTTGTCCCAAAAGTCTGCATAGTGCGCTCGGAAAGACTCTTCGTGCACTCCATCAAAGACTCTGTTGAGCTCAGTTAAGAAGCGCTCTATGAGCGTATCGACGACTGACTTCTGGCGAGGAAGGTACCCCATCAGCTCCCAGACATGACCGTAAGGGCCGCGCTCATTACGGAAGGAGCGAGTCGCGCCGGTCCCAGGTGCCTGCCTTGTGCTGAGGCCAACAGGAAGATCCGGGGTCGGGACTTGCATCATGATCGCCGCTGCTTGATGTCCAAAATATGAGTTGCCATGGTATGAGGGAGCTCCACGCGATGGCCAGAGATTGCCGATCTGACAGTCGGTCAATTGCGGCGCATTGGTCGATGCTGGACGCGACGTTCCAATTTGGCGTCTGCGCTTCTCTAACCTTTTTGTAGGAGTGCACAGGTGAGGGATGTTGCGGCGGGAGCAGTTGCGACATGGATGTTGTCTATCGCACTGGGATTTTGTTAGGTTTTTGCGTTGAAACAGCCTGAGATATGTCCTTACTCGTTGCTTCTGCTTGCGACATTGACTGCATACCCTACCAAGCCGATGCGACAAATCGGTTCCTGGGGTTACAGTACTATCCTCTCCGAAGCTGTTGTCTGACATGCTGCGGATGGTTGGAGGGACCGAGATCGGCCGGCGAAAGAAGCTCAGCCGAGCTGCGAAGACGTCGCATGATATGAGCTGATCGGCGATTCTGATCGGGCCTTTCTTATCAGTCTGCGATAGTTGGCTTTCCTCGCTTATTGGCTGTTGAAGGTTTCCAAGACTCTCTTACTCCAACTTCGGCCCTCCAGGCGGCCGGTATCTCGGTGTCTCTAGGAGTAAGCGGCCAACGGCTATGCGAACCGTGGCAAAGGGCTGAGTAAATCAAGTAAGACTTCGTGAAGTCAAATGGACGGCATGGATTTCTTATCAAGGGTATCCGTGCCCCTCTATGAGCCCATGACGCGGATTTGCTCGAACTTACATTCTAACATGCCTGAAAGCGAACGTTCTGTCACCATGGGTTCAATCGCACCCGACCCTCAACGGACTCACAAGGTCGTCTGCCTCGATGCCTATCTCTGTCCCGTTCCGAAGTTCGACTTTCCTCATGAGTGTGTCGAGTACGAAAACACTGTCGGCGAGGACCTGATCATTGAGCGCGCCAAAGACGCGACCATTGTCATCACCACTCGAGCACCAATGTCAGCGCGCACTATATCCTTGTGTCCCCGACTGGAAATGATATCATTGATGGCCGCTGGTGCCAACATCATCGACATGGAAGCTTGCCGCCAACGGAAGATCACAGTGTGTAATTCGCCATCTGGGGCTGCCTCGTCAGTCGCAGAGCACGCCTTTGCCTTGTACTTTGCCGCTAAGCGAAAGATTGTCGACCTGCATCATATAACTCTAGAAGGGAAAGAGTGGCCGCGGGCGCAGAGCGCTTTCCATCTATACCCATTTGTCCCGAGAGTGCTAGAACATGAAGTGCTGGGTATTGTCGGCTATGGTGGAATAGGTAAGAAATGCCAACCCCTGATCACTCCGCGTGTCTAATCCCTGGTTAGGAAAACGCATGGAGGCGATCGGCAGGGGTCTGGGGATGAAGGTTCTGATCGCCGAACGTAAACACACAGCTGGGACTTCCCTGCGCCCTGGGAGAACGGCGTTCGAGACCGTCCTCAAAACCGCCACCGTGCTCATGCTCGGGTGCCCCCTGGACGCTGAGTCGCTAGACATGATCACAGAGACAGAGTTGAGGCAAATGAGACGGGATGCGACGATCGTCAACGTTGCCCGTGGTGGCGTCCTGAATGAATCTGCGCTCGTCCAAGCGCTAAACGAAGGCTGGATCGCTAGTGCAGCGACAGATGTGTTTGCTCTCGAGCCAGCGACAGCGATCTCAACTCCACTGATCTCTAAACACCCCCCTAATCTGACCGTTTCCCCTCACGTTGCGTGGTACGCAGACGCTACTTTGGAGAAGCTTCAGCAGATAGTGAGGGGTAATTTGGAGGCGTACATCGCAGATCAACCGCAAAATTTGGTAAACGGATCGTGGTCAGTGTATGAAAGGAGTGGGTCGATGAGTACCTAGATCTGCTGGCCATTAACAGTGGCAATGATGTCCCTGTAGGGCAAGTCATCGCCGAAGTGCACCCGACAGCTCGGACAGAGTCCAGAGCCTGACAGCAGCCTGGTTCACCGCTGAAAGTGAAGCTCCGAGAAATTCTCTAGACAGTTCCGTTCCAAGGTAGGGCTACTTGGCCCATGCAGCCGTTGTCGTCATCTCGGCTTGCCGTATACCGGTGCATATTTATCACTTCCTGTCTTCAAGACCTTCAGATTTTCTTTCTCCCCTGACTGAGTCTACCCTTCGAGTCAAGAAAGCTTAAATATCAGAAGGGAGTGCACGAGCAAAACTAGTAAGTCTATTGAAACTCTAAGGCGCGATCGCCGAGAAAGCCAACGGTGGTGCGACAGAAATAGATCCGTGCCAAACTCTGCCAAATGACGATGGGCGTTTTCCCGGCGATCGCTCGGTGATATGATGGCTTGTGCACTGCTTTACTCATCATCTTTCATCTATTCCATAATATCAACCAATAAACATCAGGCTTGGTAGACAATTATGTACCTGACTCATCAATTCTGCCTGACTCGACCTGCCATATACGCACGGGTGCAAATTTCTTCACAAACTCACTCCTCAGCTCAAATAACAAATCAAGTCCTAAACTGCATGCGACTGGTCCGGAAGCGCCCGTTGCAAACTCTTGCAGCATCCACTGTGGACTCGGCCACGCTGAACTTGGCGATGCCACGCACCTGAGTCAATTCGGCGATCTCCTGGATTTACTTCGGCGAGTCAGTAAAATTTTATTGCAAAACTATAAGTATGCCTTGATCTCCTGGTGTTTGGGTCTGGTTCAGTTCAGGGACAAGACACAGAGAGATTCAACAAGAGTTCATCTTCGCTTTCAAATTCTATTTTTATTGTTTAATACGTTCGCTACAGGTCAGCTTCCTTTACCTTACCCTACCATACCCACATACTAATAAAAACAGTCTATACAGACACCCACCAAAATGCACGCTACATCCACCCTCACCGTCCCCGGCTCCTCCCACGGCAGCACCGCCGGCCTCAGCGCCCGCAGCTACACCTCCTCCGTCTTCACCATCTCCGGCTTCAAGCAGCGCTTTGCCTCCTTCAAGGCCGCTTGGGGTCCCTGCATGGCAGCCAAGGAATCCTGGGAAGAAGAGTACAACTTCCCCGCTGGCCGCTGGGCTGGTCAGGGACTGGACCCTACGTAAGTCTTTAATACTACAATTGCTTATTTGCTTTTCTGACATGGCATTCCTCAATAGTTGGTACCGCGTTGTTGCCTGAATGATCATGAATGATGATTGATTGATCGATGCGACGCGACGCAACTCAATGCGATGTTGTCGGCGTCGTAAGCGATACTTATAGCGATTGATACCTACGATATCTCGCTATACCAAATAACCCTCAAACGAAACGAACTTGAACTCTACCACACTCATTCGAACGAAACGACCCTCGAAAGAATATTTTCGGAGGATCACACACTCTCTACAATCTCTCTATCTCTATCTCTGTCTCTGCTATATTCTCTGTCACTCACTCACTGTCCAACTTGCTTACTACTTGCTTTCTTGCTTCTTTGTCGCACTCACTCTCTGTGATTTTTTGACTTGGCTTGACTCTTTGCTTTTACTAGCTACTTTCTTCTCACTTGACTTTGGTGTTGCGCCGGATTGCAGCCCATGAGTATTATACCCTCTTAACGACTAAAGATATTCTACTTCAGTACCTCAAACTTCAGGTTTTCTCAGATTTCCGAATGCTGTGTACAATTCTAGACGTGTATTTCTCACTCTCCTCTTCACGAGCCATCCGCGCTCCCAAGTAACGTCCTAAATGGACACATTCAGGAAATTGGTCTCCTGGAACCCCTGACAGCTGATCGCTTTCGGTTCTCATTAATGGGTACCGCGAACTGGAGATTTCATGTCCAGATCTTGTAACGAGAAGTGTGCTAAATGGACCTACGTACTTGGTTCTGTCGTTGAGAAATGAGGCGCGTTCATGCTTGGGTACACCACACAAGCGGGTACATGTGATCCCGTCTGCGTAGAATCAGTACCCTGTGATTTTTGGTCCCAGAGGCAACGGTGTTGTATAGGATAAACGGTACTGTTAGTTCATGCTGCACACCCAGTATGGTACTATACCTCAATAAATCTGTATGTGAAAGTGCAGAGGGAGACTGATTATAACACAGACTTCCAACGCGAAATCCTTCCTGTTTGTGTCAAGTCTTCTGCACTTGATTACTTCGCCTTATACTGCAAGACATACACATGGGCTCGATAAATGAAAGCCACACATACCGGGGATTCTCCCATGTTATCCCCGCTTAGCCTGCTCTTCTAAAGTCCCAGCGTGACCCGAACCCTTAACGATCCAAGTCATACTGCCGCGTAAACACACTCAACACCAACCATACGCAACCCCCGGCAACCCACAACAAAATGCTCACACCACGCGCAGACTATCCACGTACACCAGCCGCAAGATATATATCTCGCGGGAATCGTGCAAGTTTCGAAGAATGCGCACAACGCCCGTCGCATCACGACTGTATCGCGTTGCGGTATCGCTGAATTCAGGATATACCGCTAGATTGGGCAAATCAACTCTGTACATGTAGGAGCCGTCCGATTCCTGCACCAGATGCGCCGATTAAGAAAAGAGCCAGGTTGAAGAGGAGGACTTTGCGGCCCAGGTGAACTGATACCATAACGAAACAAATAAGGGTTGGCATACTGGCACGTTGTGGTTCTTGACTTTCAGAACAAACAACTAGCGAGGTGAAAGAGCAGCCGAGAAAATTCACCTATAGAGGATAGAAGAAACGATGTACCAGACCAGAATGTCTCAATAGCATGGAGTGCCGTCGAGCTCTTCCGAAAGTTGCTGGGAGACAGGATTAGCTCCCCAAGGCCATCGTCTCACACGGAAATACACACAGGTAACACGACGGAGAGAGAAGGTGCATCCAGAGCAACCATCTAATGAGACTCGACGCGGCCAAGGCCCCGAACAATATCGAGTTCTTCCCACCAAGCTTGAAATCCGGGGGACATTCCATTCGGGCTCGGCGCCTGCAGCCGTATATACACCGCCATAATTTGGGTAAACCGTTGAGACTCAGAAGCCTGCCGCTTGGTAGGTATCTTTTGGTATAGACGCTTCGCTTCGCAGTCCAGAAAGATCAATCGGCCCTTTGAAGAGCGTAAATGCAATTTTTGCCCACTGACGGGGATTCTTTCTGTCAACAGTCAATAGGCGTATGGCCAGGACTGTGTATTCCGCTGATAAGAGACCAATTCATTCTAGACACGGCGATGATACAGAAATGTAATAAAGTGCCGCACATTTGTGACTTCGTGGAATGTGTTTTGAGCTACCTGATGCGAGTGAGAGGCTATCTGGTGTCTCGAAGGTGGCAGAACTCCGAAAAAAAAAAAAAAAAAAAAAAAAAAAAAAAAAAAAAAAAAAAAAAAAAAAAAAAAAAAAAAAAAAAAAAAAAAAAAAAAAAAAAAAAAAAAAAAAAAAAAAAAAAAAAAAAAAAAAAAAAAAAAAAAAAAAAGAGCTGGAGAAGCAAGGGAGTTGCTTTCTTCATGCGAAAGGTGTTACAGCCTCATGTATTTATGGATGAATTGAATTACCAAAGATTAGACAGCACACCCTATCACACCGACCCCGAATCTAGACCTGCATACACAAGCTGGGACCGACATGTGGCGCGTCAAACTACGCACCATCTCTCTAACGCACGATTATTGCTTGACACAATACTAGTAAAGTCTTATAAATCAAGACCGAGGACTACCCATGCCACCAACACTTCCAATGTCATCTCTTATCGTGCCACATATTGTCATCAAGCATACACACAACCTTAAGCACTTGACCCACCCATCATGACGCACTGCAACCACGACGACCCGATCGTAATTACCGGAATGGCGATGCGCCTCCCCGGAGACGTCAACGACCAAGCTGCACTCTGGAGGCTATTCACTCGGCATGCGGTGGTGTTGGCCTGGCAGCCATCCAGATCTGCCGCTCGATCGGTGCAGAGGTGAACAGAGCAAATGTTAGTTACCTGCATGTCGTCCCCATCAGTCTAACCTGCAGCAGCTTTACGCCACCGTTGGTACACCCGAAAAGATTGAACATCTAATTCAGATGGAAGGAATCCCCCGAGAGCGAATATTCTCCTCAAGCGATGAGTCCTTTGCAGAGGGAATTGCGGCCCTAGCACAAGGACAGGGTGTCGATGTTGTACTAAATCCGCTGTCCGGGGAGCTTCTGCACATTTCATGGGCCTGCGTCGCGCCGTTCGGAACAATGATAGAGCTTGAGAAGTGCGATTCCCTAGGGCGCGGTCACTTGGGTATACAGGCGTTTGCAGCGAACCGCGCATTCATCGGCGTAGACTTATCTGAGGTACTGAGAGCGCGGCCGGACGAACTTCAAAGGTAGGTAACAGTGGCTTCTTTGCCCTTTTGTGACTAATGAAGCTGAACTGATCTAGACTGCTGGAGGAATGTATGGACCTCTATCTCCGAGGCGACATCACACCCATTACACGCATAACGAGGTTCCAAGCGTGTAATGTGCACGATGCATTCAGACTAATGTAGAAGGCAACCCACACCGGCAAGATAGTGCTAACAATGCCTGAAAATTCGGATGACCTTCCCTCTAAGCAAGCTAGTGTGTCTCTGAACTCTATGAATCTACGGTCTGATACCTCGTACCTCCTCGTGGACGGCCTTGGTGGCATCGGGCGTGCGATAGCGGTATTGCTCGCTGAGAACGGCGCCACGAATTTGATATTCCTGTCACCAAGCGCTGGCAAGGGTGCGGGTCATGAAGGCTTTTTCAAACATCTACTTTCTCTTGGCTGTTCAGTCCAATCCTTCAGTGGGAGTGTTTCTCGTCTGGCTGACGTGGAGCGAGCCGTGGCACAGGCTCACAAGCCCATTCGGGGAATTGTGCACTATCGCAAGTGCTCAGGGTAAAACCAACCCCATTCCGTCCACTGCCCGAAAACCAGGTACTAAGAACAGGCAACAGGACAAATCAATATCTGAAATGACACTGGACGATTGGAACGCTGCCACACAGCCAAGCATATGGAACCTGCACAAGTCGACATTAAACCACCAACTGGATTTTATGGTGCTTTTTGGGTCCTCGTCTGGCTTGTTTGGCAATGCGGGCAGGCCAATTACGCGGCGGTGAACTCGTTCCTGAGTGCTTTTGTGAAGTATCGACATAGTCTCGGGTTACCTGCTTCTATTTTTGGAGCTCGGCGCTGTCGAGGATGTAAGTCCTTTCCAGTGAACCCTACCTAACCTGACCCAAGCCAAGGACATTTCATCAACTCTCTTTCGTGCCCCTACACCTGACCTGGCTAACTGCTTTGATACCAGATTGGGTATGTGAGCAGCAAAGAATAACCCCTCGGCCGATTCAAAGCAACATACCACGCGCTCCTGCGCGAGAAGGAACTCCTAGATGATTTCCGACTGCTCATAAAATGCGGACATGCAGTATTTCCCAGACACAGAAAAACCTCAAGCTCTCATTTCCAGAACGCGGGCATGCTGGCCGTTGGGTTCGAGACCGCTACAGGCACCAGGTACATTCCTCCATGTTCTGTGCCAACCATCTACCTAAGGAACTCATCACACTCTAACCCCATCCGCAGACTATCCAACAGCCGCGACAGGCGACTCGCAATCTACCACAACTCCTCCGACCAAACCAGCGAGCCGCAGCAAACAACATACACCGGGCTCGTCGACTTCCTCAAATCCCTCGAGTCCGATCCATCCATTCTAACCCAAGAGTGCAGCGCATGCTTCCTCGCCGAAGCCGTCGGCAAAGCACTCTACGGCTTCCTGCTGATCAGCGACGAGAAGTCGATATCGAACGCATGATCGAGGATATAGGCGTGGACTCGCTGGTTGCGCTGGAGATCCGCAATTGGTGAGATTACGGGCGTCTCTACGCTGCGGGACTTTAGGGGGTTGTTGGCCGCTCGGCTAAGAGAGACAAGGAGGTATGCGAGTCGCGAGGAGAAGGCTGTTCGGAGTGAGTATTTGGAGACTAAGGCTCCGTGAGTTGTTTGTAGATCCTTGGCTGGACTTCGCTATGTTTACTTTTGTTTGTAGAGAAATGGTTGGTTTATCTTGTCTGCGGATATAGCTTTGGGCTTGGAATATATATATATATCCACGCCTGATAAGCAAGGCGCCCCCCAACCCGCCGAATATTCTACATACGTACCCGTACAAGGCGACAAGAAAAACCTGTAGCCTTGCTTAATCCCCATCAAATATACAAGCCCTACCCACCCACGTCAGCAATCGCCACCTTCCCCCTCCAGTCAACCGATGACTTAATGCGTGCAGATTGCAGACTCGGAGCATATGGTGGCAGCCCCTCAATCTCACAGCCATCCTTAGCCACGTATGCTTGCTTTTGCTTGTCGCTAATAAGACACTCCGATCCCCCAAACTACTCGTAGATCATTGCGTGTCTCCAATAGTCCTTCTCACCGGAGTCCTGGTTTCCCCGGTCGGATCGCTTACCACGTAGACTAGTTTTCTGGGTAGTGGTGCAGGATACAGGATGTAAGGGATATTTAAGAGAGGGATTAGGTCATAGGCATGCGATGGAATTGCCATGTGCAATTACGCATTTTGATATAATCAAGCTATTCACTGAGGTACTGCCTACCTGCTGCTTTACTTTAGCACTTTTTGCACTACAGAGTACGCGCTGCATCAGCCTGATGTTTGCGCAAACACAACCAAGATGACATTCAACCGATTCTCCGACGGGCGCAAGGTCGCCTCCAAAAGCTCGATATCTTTACCCTTCGACGTGAACATCGGCCTTGTCATCGACAATGTCCTTGACACTTCAATACTGCAGAAAACATGGGCTCGCCTTATCGGGCGCTCGTCTTTGCTTGGTGGGGTATTGCGGAGCAAGGTAAGCAACAGCCCTGTAACGGCCCACGGTCGGGAATCTCAACGAGGATCGTTGAGTATACAAAGGATAAGGCTGATCCGAACGGTTTGTGACTGCAGAATAGAGACCCGCGCAAAGTCCACTGCGGCTCAACGATCGATTTCGAAGGACGATTCCTAGGCCACGACATTGCCACATTCCTCCCCTTTTCCTGGTACGGGCGAGATAAACCCACAATTCTGCACGATGAAATGCGCGATATAGACGGCAAGTTCCTATTTAATGCGCTTTCAGACCCGAAACCTGTCTGCTTGTTGCGCGCGACCGTTCTGAGGGACGCGACGTTGTTGTGCTTTAGCTTTGTGCATAGTATATTTGACGGACAGAGCTGTTTTGATATTATTCGGTTCTTTTGCGATTTGCTGAATAGGAGGGATATTCCAAGATTTATACTGCCTCCTGATGTTGACGGGCGCATGTCTGATCTTCTAGAGGGCGATGGAGAGGGAGCGGTGCCCTCATATCGCTCCATTCTCGGAACTAGCCGATTGCGACAGATGCGGTTTTTTGGAAAGGTGTTGGTTCAGAAGACGCGGGAATTGTTTCACTTATCGGAGAGATTAACCTACAGATTAATTCATGTACCCAGCGCCTGGGTCGACGAGGTCCGATCGAAAGCGCAGAAAGAGCTGGAGGGCAATGGCTCAAGCGTCAAGTTGACACGAAACGATATAATCGCTGCACTATACTTGAAAATGCTGTACTCACCGAAACGAGCGCGAAAAGACCCAGTGGACTTTATCGGACCTGTCAACTATCGCGGGTTGCTGAAACCACTCGAAGAAGCGACCTACTACCCTCACAACAGCATCATCTTCCTCCGCAGCAAACTCTCAGAATGCCAAGTCACAACAAGCTCGATCGGACAAGTCGCCGAGAAGATCCGCCTGTCAACAATGCAGTACCAAGACCCGACCGTAATCAGGGCCGAGTTGAAGCGAATAGAGGATAAAGTCGTTCCTCCCGCAGTCATGGAACCAAGGGGAAATGTGCAAAGGAGCATCCCGCTGCTATCACCCTGGACGACGTTTAATTATGCGGACCTCGATTTCTCCGGGGCCAGCTGCCAAGGTCGGAAAGCGTCGGTTGTCTTTGTTAATCCTGATATCAGTTTGATTGGCGGTACCCTGCCGACCTTGCTGCTTGTCAGCTTGAAGGATTGCGACGGGGGGTATTGGCTGAGAGGGTCGAATACGCCGAGGGGATGGGAGGATTTTGAACATTGTACCAGTTTGAAGACGTTATTGCGGGCGGGAGAATAGTATTTCAGTAGCCAGTATATGTAGATGTGGATGTACTGGTAGTCAAGCTTTCTTGGCCTCGTGTCGAGAGATGGACAGTATAGACTCAAGAAAACGACAGAATGCCGAGATATATTCAAATTATGCCAAGCATCCTTCGATAAGCAAAATTAAACAATTAATCAAGCGATTGCTCTTATCGTACGATCAATGTCACAATAACGCCAAATTCACTGACAAGATGGCGCAAGACAGCGGTGTATCGCACCAGATGGTCCCTAGCTCTTAGCAATAGATCAACTTATCAAGCCTGCGTCCGACAGAGGTTACATCAGCTATCAAGTTGGATGCTATCCAGACTTGGCACTGCATGTTGCTCTCTTTCCCATTCGTCTGGACTCTTTGTGCCTCCCCACTTGGGCCCCGGACCTGCCAATCCCTTCCAAGCCAGGGCTAGACAATGCTCAATTGGGAAGGTCAATAAGGACCAGAAGATGCTGGACGTCTTGGCCCTATTGCCTCCCATGCGGGGGATGCCGTCAATTACACCATCCCCTCATGCCCTTATAAATATGGCTGCCCCTTTCTTTGTACCTGCCTGACCAGGTACGATCGTCAATTACCATTCTCATCATGGGTGCTTTCAGGTGGTTTTCGCTGGCTGCTGCCGCGACTTCTGCTCTTGCCTTGACTCCAGAGTGAGTGTGCTTGTTGTTTATCCCTTGTACGACGACTAGCTGACTCCGCACAGGCAGTTGATCAGTGCTCCCCGCAGAAGCGAGGCCATTCCCAATCCTTCTGGAGTGAGTCGCATGTCCTCAAAGAAGTCAATCGCATACTAATGGAATAGAATGTCGCCATCTTCTCCACCTCCCAGTACTCATTCGACACCCACGAGTCCTCCTCCACCTGGAACCTGCTTGACCTGCGCTCGGGAAACATCACCACGCTCACCGACGACAGCAATGTCTCGGAGATTGTCTGGCTGAGCGACTCGACTCTGCTGTACATCAATGGCACCAATGCCCAGATCCCAGGTGGTGTTGAGCTTTGGGTGTCGGGTCTGAGCGGCTTCCCTTCAGGGTGAGTCCCTTGCATGGGAAACTAATGCGCGATGCTAATGAAAGCAGGTACAAGGCTGCGTCGCTTCCTGCTGCCTTTTCTGGCTTGAAGGCTGTCACCACCGAGTCCGGCGACATTAACTACCTCGTTTACGCTCAGTCGTATGCTAACGGCACGGCGTACAACGCGGAACTTGCTCCTACTTACCAATCCACTGCTCGCATCTACGACAGCATTTACGCCCGTCACTGGGACACTTGGCTCACAACGACTTTCAACGCCGTCTTCTCTGGTGTTCTGAGCAGCACCCAGCACGAGCGCTACGTTTCGTCTGGTGGTCTCAAGAACCTCGTCGCTCCCGTCGAGAAGGCCGAGTCCCCTTACCCTCCCTTCGGAGGCGCATCCGACTACGATGTTTCCGCCGACGGCAAGCTGGTTATCTTCAAGAGCAAGGCCCCCGAGCTCCCCAAGGCCAACTACACCGCGTCGTACATCTACCTTGTCCCTCATGACGGATCGGAGACTGCTGCGCCAATCAACGGCCCCGGCTCTGCGCCTGAGGGCATCCTCGGTGACTCCAGCAGCCCCGTCTTCTCTCCCGACAGTAAGAGTATTGCTTACTTCCAGATGGAGGAGATCAACTACGAGTCTGACCACCGCACCTTGTACATCTACGACATTGACTCCGAGGAGATCGCCGCCCTCGCTACCGAATGGGACCGCTCTGCCGACTCGCTCAAGTGGCTCGACAGCAAGACCATTGTTGTCGGTGCTGAGGATGCGGGCAGCGGTAACCTTTTCTTGATCCCCGTCGAGGAGGCCAAGGGCGAGTTCACTCCTGCTAAGCTCACGGACGGCAAGTACGCCTCTGCCTACTACCCCTCCAAGAACAACACCCTTGTCGTTACTGGATCCACCCTCTACTCGAGCTGGTACGTCGACATTGTCAGCCAAAACCCCGACCGTGGTGTCCTGAAGACTATTGTCTCTGCCCACGAGATTGACGAGGAGCTCGCTGGTCTTGGCCCTGATGATGTTGGTGAGATCTGGTATGAGGGTAACTGGACTGATGTAAGAGACCCCCTTCTAGTTCACGATTTCAAGTATTAATGAGCTTAGATCCACGCCTGGGTGACCTACCCCACCGGCTTTGACGAGACCAAGTCTTACCCCCTGGCATACCTCATTCACGGTGGTCCTCAGGGCGCCTGGTACAACTCCTGGAGCACACGCTGGAACCCCAAGGTGTTCGCCGACCAGGGATACGTTGTTGTCTCGCCTAACCCAACTGGTTCCACCGGCTACGGCGATGAGCTCACTGATGCTATCCAGAACAACTGGGGTGCGTTCCCTCACTTACTCTTTTTATAAGGTCAATGCTAACGGTACTACAGGAAGCTACCCATACGACGACCTCGTCAAGGGCTTCGAGTACATCCGCGACAACATCCCCTACATCGACACCACCCGTGCCGTCGCAGCCGGTGCCTCCTACGGAGGTTTCATGGTAAACTGGATCCAAGGCTCCCCTCTCGGGCGCGAATTCAAGGCCCTCGTCACGCACGACGGAACCTTCGTCGCCGACGCCAAGATCGGCACCGACGAGCTCTGGTTCATCGAGCGCGACTTCAACGGGACCTTCTGGGATGCTCGCGAGAACTACCGCCGTTGGGACCCCTCTGCCGTCGAGCGCATTTTGCAGTTTGCGACGCCGCACCTCGTTATCCACAATGATTTGGATTTCCGTCTTGCTGTTTCGGATGGACTTAGCTTGTTTAATGTCCTTCAGGAGCGCGGTGTTCCGAGTCGTTTCTTGAACTTCCCTGATGAGAACCACTGGTATGTTACCTTCCCTGCTCTTTCCTGCTCCCCGCTATCAATGTTGTATCGAAGTACTAATTGGTTCACAGGGTCACCTCCCCCGAGAACAGTCTCGTATGGCAGCAGCAGGTCCTCGGCTGGATCAACAAGTACTCCGGCATTGGCGAGGTCAGCCTTAACGATACTGTTGTTCCCGTTGTCAACATTAACCCTGTTGCCTGAGCTCAAGAATAAGTTCGAGCTGCGCTGGGATGATGTTGAAGAAATGTATTGTTAATGGGGTATATGAGTACATAAGTAGTCTTACGATTGGATGTCATTCGTTAATGAATATGACTTACTGGACATATGCTTTTCTCTTTTTTTGCTGCTAGGAGCACTTCTAAGCATAGCCCTGGCATCGTGTAGAGACCGCTACCTACAACTGAGAGCTAAAAGGGGACTGTACGGAGCAGCCCCTACCTAACGTGAACAGTTACTCAACATCTCATAAGAAAGGTACAACCACGTATCTATCTCTGGACGTGGAACGAGCGACCGTGCAATCGCGACTTCCCTGTTTGACGGGACATATTCAAGGAAGGTGCGATCGTGCAGCAGGAAGGAACGACTTTCTCCATCGCGCCTTCCTTTGGTAAATATTCTGTCCCCAAAGTGGGAACAACACTTAGCCCCGCTGCTCATCAAGATAGGGGCAACGACACCATAGCACGCTACCTAGATGAATGATGATGTAGGCATGATTCCAAAGCCCCATCCAGTCCTATTGACTGTCAATCCTCAAGCCCTCAGCCTATCGCAAATCGTATCTAATAGCCGAAGCAGATCTTCCTCCAGGTCAGTCCAGCAAATCGGAATTGATGATCGAGGCGCTCGAGCCCACAACTGACCAAGAACTCGGTGAGATCAGACCTGCCTTTCCAGCCACTTAGCGTGGTCTAGACATTTTTACACCGATGAGGGGTTCGTTCGTTGTGCGCTTGGTCGGTGGGGGCCTGTTGATTTCCTTGTTCCTGTCCTACTTGTAACCTGGAGTTCAGTTGTTGGTACCTGACTTACCCTTTACCGTACTCTCTGCCTTCCCTGCCTGCTATACCCATAATCCATCATCCTCACCTCCAGCCCGGTATCTAGCCAGCACTGCTTACACAATGTCGGACTCCCAAGCGTCACTACCTCACCCCCCGCCAACACCACCCCTAAACCCAACAAAGTTCAGCAATAGAGTCGCCATAATCACCGGCGCGGCATCGGGCATAGGTCGAGAAACAGCGATATTTTTTGCGCGCCAGGATGCCCAGGTCATCTTTTTCGACGTCAACGAGTCTGGTCTCCTAGAAACGCATCACCTCATTACGACGTCCGGCGGGAAGGCGGCATTCCGACAATGCGATATCACGAAAGAAGAAGAAGTTAATGCGTCTATTGCCTGGGTCATGCGAGACTTTGGAAAAGTCGATATCCTAATTAATCTCGCGGGGATATACGAGTTCCAACCGCTCACGAGCTGCCCAACAGAGTTGTTTACACGACACATGGAGATAAACGTCCACGGTGCATTCTACCTAACCCGCGCCGTACTACCACATATGCAGAATAACAAATACGGCCGAATAGTCCATACCTCTTCAACAACATATTCAGATCCCAAACCTGGGCTGTCGGCATACGTTACGTCCAAAGCAGCAGTCCTCGGCCTTGTTCGCTCCGCAGCCGTTGAAGCTGGTCCTGGTGTAACTGTGAACGCTGTCATGCCTGGATTAATTGAAACGGAACGCATGAAATCCGTCGACATGTTCCATGCGATTCAGGGGATTGTGCTTGGGAATCAGGCTGTGAAACGGCAGGGGACGCCAATGGATGTTGCGAATGTGATTGGGTTTGTGGCGGGTGAGGAGGCGGGGTTTATGTCTGGGCAGGTATTTAATGTTTCGGGGGGTGAGGTGTTTAGTTGGTGATGGTCTGTAAAATTTGTGATGTTTCTGCGGGAATATAAGGCTTAAGACGTCGAGTATGGTTCTAGTGGTTCGGAATGGCCAAGAATGGAGTACCCAGGGTACCTAACCAGCGGAAAGGGCTGGTCCTGAAATGGTTATGTGGGCTGTGTTTCAGCTGCACCGATGAGCAATCATATACTGTCAACGTGCTGGATCCATCGAATATCCGCTGGATGAATGCTATTGATACCTAGGAAGGTACCTACCTCCAGATGTTGGAGTCAATTACCCAGATAGGAAAATTGGATATCGGGGTACGGTGTGACGCATCCATGTACATAAGGCTGGCGCGCGATAAGGTTCTCGCTATCTACATCGCTGCTTATCCAGAGTTTCCCAATTGCGTCAGTTGCTTATCATTTTGCCCGTTTGATATCAATATCTTCAGTCGGAGAAAAGCTGCCTTGACCCCCTAAGCTACCTAGCTACACCACTCAGTCGATACGCCGTCAATCTGCAACGCCATTGGCAACTCCTGATAGGACTGTGCGCGGATCAAGAGAAATGACGTTAAACTTCCAAGGTAAACGGGCCCTTATCACGGGTGCAGGGAGTGGTATCGGGTAAGTGGTCTCCTCTCAAATGCAGTCAGTGTGTTCAAAGTATCAAATGCTAACGCAACGTTCTGTATATTCGCAGGAAAGCCGCAGCCCAGAAATTGAGTGCTCTCGGTGCCACCCTGATCCTCTGCGACATCGACGCCGATTTCCTGGAAGGCGTCAAATCCGCTCTAGAGGAAGATACGGCGCACCCGAAGCACATATACCAACAATGCGACGTGGCCTCGACCGCCGCCTGCGAGGGCGTTGTCAGCTGTATACCTGACAGAGGCGCCGGCGATACGAGCCCAAAGCTGGACTATCTGTTCAACTGCGCTGGGATTAATCCCACCCATATCGCAATCACTGACACGAGCGACGACTACTTGACTCGCTTACTGGACGTCAATATCCGCGGAACATTCAACATGAGTCGTACTTGTGTGCCGCTTTTAGGACGCAGCTCTTCAATCGTTAATGTCTCCAGTAACTGCGGACTTCGCGGGTACGCGGGATACACAGTTTACTGCGCCACTAAGCACGCGATAGTAGGCTTTACAAAGGCTCTGGCGCTGGAACTAGGTCCGCGAGGAATACGAGTCAATGCGGTTGCGCCAGGGCCAACGGATACGCCTACGATGGCAGGGAATGTCGCTGGTGGTGATGCGAATGAGAAGTGGAAGAGTGCGCTTGCACTTGGGAGGCTGGGACAGCCCAATGAGATAGCTGATGTAGTGGCCTTTCTGTTTAGTGGGCAGAGTTCGTTTGTTACAGGGAGTGTTGTTGAGATTACTGGCGGGTTGAAGTGAGCTGGTTATAAGGTAGTTAGCTAATTTTGTCACCTTATCGTTTGAGTCCCTGCGTTGTGATGTACTCTGTAAAACTATGGAGGGCCTGCGGATGCACCTCCTTACACAATGACGTCTCCAACAATGCTAACGTTTGTGGAGATTCGTCCCACTTTTGGCTATAAGTCGCAGCGATCACCGAGCCGTATCTTGATCTGCTATCTTGACAAATGTGAAGTGTCGAGTACGGGCTGATAAGATGTTGGAGAGCCCATGGTAAGGCGTGTCCCATATAAGCTGCAGGATGATGTATAACTTGTCACTACATTTAACTTTCTAATTCTTCTACTCACTATTGTTTATTTCCAGGCTACTGACCCACGCTAGAATGGCATCAGAAGTGAAAAGCCCACCCCAAGACGTCGAGTCCAAAGACGCCCACGCCGTCGGCGAAGTCGGCGACTACGAAGTCTTCGGCAACGAGAGCAGCGGCGTGAAATTTCGTACTCTAAACTGGCCAAATGCATCCATCGTCTTCCTCAAGCTCATCTTCGCAACCGGCGTTCTTTCCCTCCCGACAAGTCTACACCAGCTCGGCGCCGTCGGCGGCACACTCAGCGTTTTCGGCTGGACGGCATGGAACCAGTACACGGCTATTATCCTGTATGACTTTCGGCAGAACCATGGCGGCTGTCATTCAGTCGCCGATATGGCGCAGGTTCTGGCCGGTCGAATCGGCAAGGAGGTCGCGGGTATCTTGTTTGTCCTGGGTAACATCATCTGCACGGGCTCAGCTGTCATTGCTGTTTCAACCGCATTGAATGCGCTCTCGCACCATGCTACCTGCACGGTCTGGTGGGCTCTCCTGGCATTCGCCGTCATTGCGATCATAGCCTCGATCCGGAAGCTCGAGCAACTCAGCTGGCTCACATGGGTTGGATTCGCCTCCGTCTTCGCCGCCGTCTTCATCGTCGTTGTAGGCGTTACGCAAGTCGATCGTCCTGCTGCTGCGCCTGCGACAGGCCCATATGAGCTAGGCTTTTATGCGATTCCGCCAACACCCCCGAGCTTCCAGATTGGGATGATGGCGACGTGCAATATCTTTGTTTCGAGCTCTAACGTTGGTGCCTTTGTCCCTGTTATTGCGGAGATGAAGAATCCGCGGGACTTCAAGAAGGCCGTGCATGTTGCTATGTCCCTGATCATGGTGTTTTATATCACGTTTAGTCTGGTTGTTTATGCGTATTGCGGGCAGTGGGTTGCTAGTCCGTCTTTGGGAGTGAGTACCATATGTCCCCATAAATATGGACTTGAGACACTGACAGAAGCAGAGCGCCGGTCCAACAGTCAAGATGGTCTCATACGGGGTCGGCCTCTGGGGTCTGATCATGAGCGGCTGTATCTATACACACGTAAGTAACCAACCCACATCAAACAAACCTACTTCCTGTCTCAACCTAACTTAAACCACCAGGTCGCCGCGAAATACGTCTTCGTCCGCCTGCTCCGCAACACATCCCATCTCCAGCGCAACACAGTAATCCACTGGACCACCTGGCTAGCATGCACATTCGGCGTTAGTGCATTGGGCTTCATAATCGCCGAAGCAGTCCCCATCTTCAATTACCTTCTTGCCCTTATGGGATCCTTCGCGTACGGGCCGCTTAACATCTGTTTACCGGCGCTACTGTGGTTGTATGATAATCGGGATCTGTGGAAGAGGGTTGGCGGTGGGAGATTTAAGTATGCGAGTCCTGCCGCCTATGCATTTCACGTTTTCTTCTTGGTGCTGGGGGCATTCGTTACCGTTGCGGGGACGTATGCGGTCTGTGTGGAGATTCGGAATGCTTATGTTGATGGGGAGATTGGTAGGTTCTAACCACTGTGGTTCTGTTTCATGGGTTTCTCGAATTGCTTGCTGACATTTGTCTGGTCACAGGTTCTGCTTTCTCTTGTGCGGATAATTCTAATAGTAGTTGATTTGGAAGCTCCATTGCGTTGTGGGGCATTTATGTGGTTCAGTTATTAGAGATTTGCGACAGCAATTATTGAGGTAGATCTATTTGAGTAAGAGCGTAACCCTCATGATTCCCATCTTACAGGATCGATTATTACCTATCTCTGTTCAAATCAAACATAGTTTTCTTCCCAAGTAGATCGGCTTCCTTGTCTCACCCGGACCAGAGGGGTTACCCCGGCTTTAGCTTACTCATCCGAATAGAACCAGGGGTTCCCTGTTACAGAAACCGTGTGTACCTTTGGTTTGTCATTTGCTACTATAAACTCGCGGTCTATTAAGCCGGAGTGGGCTCTGGTGAAGGGCGGGACGGCAGGGGCTGAGCCTATGGGTGGCGCAGGGATTGAAAGTCCGAATGTAATAGGCATGTAGCAACCGGCCTCCTCTTATATTCCGGATAGAACAGGGGAATACTCTTGCGCATCACTCCTGAGTGACAGATGTTATTTCTTCCATATCTTTGTTCCGTTTGCGTCACCTCCAGATAGAGTGAAAGAGCGGCCTAGGAGTAGGAGGCGGGAACAGGGCGCCTGGCACATAGCTCTGATCGGCCTTGAGCTCAGCGGTGCACTGCCTGGAGAACTTTCAGGCTAGTTTAGATAAGGAAGGACGTGAACACAGTGAAGCTGGAGCCCTGCCTGGTCGGGACCAGGTACTATCACGTCCATGACTCGTCCCGAGAAAAAAAGCAATGTTCATCACCCCACTCACGCAGCTTCTCATCCACTGATTAATATAGCAGCCTATAAGCCCCTGGAAACGTGTCTCGGACCATGCGCTTTACGAACCGGGGGCCGGGCCGGCAGCTGCGGCGGGTCTCCCAGGTCGCCTTGTGATTTGCGCGAACAGGGATTTGAGTTGCGCTACCACAGTAGTGTATGCATCGTGACTGCGGCATCAAATTGCCATTTACTGCCAGCTTCCTGTACGCTGTTGGTTGTCGATTCTGACTTGGGACGCTGGAGATTGGGAAGGAGCCTAGTGGATCTAGCTCGCTCGAACATTGCCCTGGCGGTTGGAATTGGGATTTTTAGCGCTGGGGTTTAAAGGGGAGGTGTTCTTTCCAAGTCAACTCCTTGTGACCGTACTCCAATACTCAAACTCGTCGACAAAAAGACATTGCAATTCGTAATGGGAAACAGAATCCGTCACTTCGTTGGCGTCGAGAGCTCCGAGCAGCTCGCTTTCATCGATGAGCTTCACGCGCTCGGACTGAGCAGTACCATCGAGTTGCCCGAGGTATTTGTTGTCCTAATCTCTCTCCTCATTCAGACCGGATCCCCAATCAAGGATTCGCTAATCGGAACCAGCTGGTCGTCGTCGGCGACCAAAGCACAGGCAAAAGCTCCGTCCTCCAAGCGATAACCGAGATCTCATTCCCTGTGCAAGAGCGAACGTGCACCCGATTTCCCATCCAGATCTCCTTCCGACAGACTGCTTCGGGGCACAATGGTGGTGTCAAAGCGACAATTAGCCCGGGACCAATAACGGAGAGGGACGATGCGTTCCGCGATAGAATCCAGGGGTTTCGGGTCGATAGGGAGGCGCTCACGACGGAGGTAATGAAGGAGATGATTGAGAAGGTACGTTCTCGGCCACTACTTGCAATTTCCAAATGAGCTAATGTCTGATCACTATTTTTCGTTCAGGCGACCGAGCGCATGTTTGGAAAAGACGATGTGCAGGGCGATTCGCTGTGCGACGCGGTTCTTCGAATTGAACGGTCGGGTCCAGACGAGATGCACTGGTCGATCGTGGATCTCCCGGGCCTCGTCCAAAATACACAGTCTAGGAAAAGGCACCCAGGAATGGCAAATGGTACTCATCCGACGCCTAACGGGCCGATGTCCATGACCACGAAGGGTGCGATCGCGGAAACTATCGTTCGGAAGTACCTGGACAACCCGCGGAATATTGTCCTGTGGGTCTCTTCTCCTCATGACTACAAGCAGTATTACGAAGGCTAATATTACGGCCTCTAGACTCATCCTTGGTGACACGGATGTTGAGCTGTCAAAGAGTTTGGAAATTGTCGCTACTGTCCCTGGCGTCGAGAGCCGGGCGATTGGCGTACTGAACAAATGCGACAAGAGAGAGGAAGGCGCCGGCATGTGGGTAGGGACTGCCACAACCCAAAAGCACTTGGACACATTGGCACTGACAGTGAACCGCAGATGGACTCGTTGCTACAGAACAACCTCTCCACGGCTCCCCGCCTCGATCACGGCTGGTTTGGCCTTCGCAATAGAAAGCCCCACGAATCTCACCTCACTGATCAGGAGCGTGACGAAGCGGAAGAGAACGAATTTGTGAAGCCTGTTTGGCAGAGCGTACCGAAAGAACGCTTTGGGATCAAGGCGCTCATGGACTACATCGACCGGGAACGACGCGCGCAGCTGCAGAAGGGGATGCCTAACATCATTAGTGAAATCCGGCAAAAGCTGCGGGACTGCGAAACAACTCTCAAGAATATGGGAGAGGCTAGAACAACCCCGGCTGCACAGCGATCCTTTGTGAACCGATTCTGTCACAGTATGGAGCGAATGGCCGAAGCTAGTCTGCGTGCGAAGTATCAGGACATTCCGTCCACTGATCCAAAGATTCGGCTTTGCTACCTCGTACAGCAACGAGTGGACGAGTTTACAAAAGCTGTTGTTCCCACACAGGGAATTGAACTCACCTTTGACAATTACGAGGCGGAGCTGCTTGACCTCTGGAACAGCCCTCCCGGTACGTGGGAGGATCGAATCAGCAGATCACCTGGGATCTACTCTGCCATCTACGAGGAAGCCATGATCAGCCGCGGGAAGAGCCTTGCTGGAACCGTGCATCCGGATGTAGAGGAAAAGGTATTCCGCATGC
Organism: Aspergillus stella-maris; assembly: GCF_047715825.1. Classification (NCBI taxonomy): domain Eukaryota; kingdom Fungi; phylum Ascomycota; class Eurotiomycetes; order Eurotiales; family Aspergillaceae; genus Aspergillus; species Aspergillus stella-maris. The sequence continues at coordinate 87,099 of NW_027396842.1, read as the reverse complement.
TGTCTGCACATTGGAACAAGTTTGCAACTCAATTGGTAGAAGATGCAAAAGTCTGCGTGAAAGAATGCTACGATGTTCTTCTGCGCCTTGCGATTCCGAATAATCGCGTCCGGCTCGAAGTTAGCAGGCTTATTACCAGCCAACTCGAGGTTTGGAACAAGGACGCCGACGGTACACTGCAAGAACTTATTGAGGATAACCGGGTCCGACCGTTGTTCACCAAACACCCGTATTTCGAGTCGCATCTGGCCGTGACAGAGAAACGGCGGAGCGAAATCTTCAGTGCACCACGGGGGGCCGCAACAGGGGTAGATGCCCACGCAGCTGACGGGCCTCCTCACTTATCAACTCTGCTGAACAATATAATGCAGACCCGCACTAAGCTGGAGACGTACTACAGAATTGCGGTCTACCGGTTCATTGACAATGTTACGACTCAGGTTATCGAGCGACATGTACTCGGGCCCAAATGTCCACTGCGAGCTGTCTGCGTCGAAACATTCACCAATATCGATGATGAGCAGCTCGACAAAATAGCTGGAGAAGACAAGGTCGATGCCTCAACGCGTAAGAGACTGGAAGAAACGAAAGAACGCTACCGCAAGGCGCTCGAACGTTGGGAGCAGCTGAGTGTTTTGTGATAGAGGGTGGTTAAGAGAGTGAGAATACATGCCCACCGTTGCTTATTCTATACCCTTAGATAGCAATAAGATGCATTTGTCGCCACGACAGGTCAGAGTAGGAGCAGTCGTAAGCCCCCGATTCTCAAGACAGCGAATAATACGTCTCGCACTCGCAATAAGTCAATGGCGCCATCTCCAGGTCAGCAAGAACGGCCGATCTAAATCCCTCCATGCAAAAGACGTTACTCCCCGCATATTCAAAACGCGTTAGAGACTGTTGCTGCGAAGCAATACCCGATGGGAATTGGTACAGAAGCTACGGGGTAATACCGTCTTATCTCTCGACCAAGCGAAAGAGCCTAAGTACAAATATCTAGAGAACAGGATATATCAAAACACCAGACAATTCCCTCATAGAGAAAAAACCAACTTTTGAGACCTAGCCACATAAACATCACAAGCATAATAAACCCCGAAGAGAAAATTCAACCTCTGGTAAACCTTGAAAGCACGCGAGATTGGCTTCTTGCGCGCCCACTTCGCAATTGCAGCATACCACATGGCGGTATTCGCACAGAGGATTTCAGAGCCATAGCCTATATCCTTATGAATTGTGTAGCCTGGATTGATCCGATTATCGGGGTTGGTTAGCTAGCTGGCGGTTTGTGTGTGTAGTGCTAGGTAAGTGGAAGCTTATCACAACCACCCCAGAGCGCGGTGCCGGTATAAAAGCAAACACGGACGGTGGCGCCGGCACAAAGATCCTGGAGGTGGCGAAGAAGCCCTGTGGGTGTTCGGTAAAAAGGGTTAGTACTGTATAGGACACGATGTTGTATGATAGGGAATTGGTAGTTCTGGAGCGTACAGATTGAGACAACGCCAAGCGCTGGATATGAGGGTCTTATTTCCAGGGTTCTCCTGGGTTTGGACTCGGTGTTGGACCCGGATTGGTCCATGATTAAGGTGAAGGTGATGCTGAAGTTGACACAACACAATCGGGTGTCTTGGATGCACGCCATGTCATGTGTTCCGTCACAGTGCTATACTCCGTCGGGTCATGAGATTAGTCCTTCAGTGACTGGAGCAACAGAGCATCACCAAGGGGGACCATGGAGAGACGCACGATGATAGCATCCGGAAGCTCCATCTTCCCCGGTTGATGCATTCATGACAAAGTCAAAGATGGGCGCTGTCGACCTGACAGGACGAGGACAGTCAGGCATCTGCGCATGATCCTGAAAGAGATTGAGATGCGCTTGACAGCGTCAAACCTGCCAGGTAGACGAGGCGTGCCTCAGCGATCAAACGCAAGGTTCAAGGGGCGTTATTTGGATCTTCACAGCTCGAGGTACGTAGTAGCCGGGTGGACCGAATTCCCCCGATGGCTTTTCGTTTCCCCAGTATTCCATTCAGGGATTACTGCTTGCATGCCGGTATGCGTAGAAACTTACACCCGTCTGGAATCCCCTCTGTATTCCCCCGGGCTAATCTATGCAGTTGCTTTCTCTACGCCCTGTATAGTACTTTGTCATGGTCGACGCTGGGCATCTACCATTGGACGTTGGGTAGGATGCGCATGCATCAAATACGTGCTGGAAGTGCAGATTGCATCCCGACTCACCTAGCTCTGGTCCCAGGCCCTTCCCTAGACGGGACGCAGAAGCAACTTCCCGTTACCGATGCATTTCTGCGCCCGTTATCACGTCGTCCGCCCTGATTACAACGCTGTCGAGAACCCTGGTGCGCCAATCACTCCCAATCACCATCTCTTTGGCGAAATCCGACTGTCGGCGAGACCGCCTGTCCGAGAGGTATACCTGTCGATGTTTGCCCGCAAGACTTCTGTTTCGGACGAAAGTCCGCTATCGGATCCTGTGCACGATGCGGACTGGGGCCCTCACTCAACAGGGTTATTCTTCTACGGCGAGTTCTTCGAGCCGAGACCTATAGACTTCAAGTACTATGCGGTCCAAAGGACAATACCAAGATATGCGTCTTTCCAGGGAGGGAAAGTATTTAGAAAAATAAACCGGCAGGTGAACATCGAGGGCTGGGCAGTTTACACGCATGGGTGATCAAGGGTGGAGGAATCGAGTTCGGACAGACATAGATTGTCAATCTGAGTGGAATATCGAGCCTGAAGTCTCTCACCATGTTGAATGTATGGTGAAAAGCCAAATTGTAACTCGAATCCTTGGGTTTGTTCAATGAGCAATACCGAACAACGACTCAAGATTGACCGGCTCTTACCTTACTGAGCACCCAATGTGCTGCTTGGTCGACAATGGTGGCCGGCTCAAAGGGACTTTCCATGCCAGTTCCGGGATGGTCGCGTCCCTCCTGGAAAAGTCGTGGGGGTCTGAATCCATAGTGCATTTGAGCTACTATGAGACGATGCGTTTCCCCCCTCAAGGCCCGCAAAGCAGCCCCAATGGCGACAGGAAGATGGCTACAGCTCAATAAGCTTCCATAGACCTAGGATACAAAATCATGAAAGTCTCACGGTTTTTTGTTGGGCACTGTAACCGTGATTTTGCCGTTGATAGCAAATGCGTTGGTCAGGGAACTTGCGACGTATTGGGATGCCGTCAGATCGCCAACAAGTACGATCTTCTGAGCAAATCAATTAATTCCTTGCCTTCAATATGTTCAGGTGCAGAGTACTTGCATTGATGATGTGAACATTGTGTGTCTTCTCCTTCGCTTGTTGAATTTGCCGATCGATGAGGAGCAAGTCAAGAGCTTGAAGAGCCGCGTCCGCGACCTTGAGATTTTCCTGCGCAATTCAATGCGAACCGCTGGCTTTCTGAAGGGCGATCTTTTGGGGTGGGATATTATCTTGCCGTCGCAATTTCCAGGAGAAATGGATTCAATCTTCCTTCATACATGGAATGGGTTGAGCAGTGGGGTCTGGGTGGGATGGCAAGCCTGACCGAGGAGCAAAAACAACAAAATATTGCTTGCCTTGATGGTTATGTTATCCAAGACGACTTTGACAGTATTTACTTGCGTCTCCACCCTGGCCTCCAACCACGTTTCTGCCGCAACCTGGCCGAGACATTCCTGAACAAGGCTATCGTTGACATACTCTTCCGTCATCCTTTCTGGTACGTTGACTCCGAGGTTCCATCCAAAGGAGCCAACGACCACCTTTCGTGGGACGAAATATCTCCTCTCGGCGAGACATTGGAAAAGCTGCACGCTCGGTTCCAGACGGGTAAGCCAACCCCTCTTACTCCCATCCAAACAGAAGCACCATTTGCTGATTTCTCCATCACGCGCAGTTGGCAACGGATACTCGCAAGTCTGGCGGTCGATCACAGTCCGGCTGTGCAACTCCACGGCCTTCGGACAGACAAAGGACTTCACCTTCGGCAAGGCAATTCAGAACCACCGCGACGGAAAGTGCTCCGCCATAGCCGCAGACCTCCTATCGAACGAAATATTTTGGTCACTCCCCAAGGACACTGACATGCCTGAGGTGCAACTGGACCAACTTTACGAGTTATTGCGACGCGTCTCCCAGGCGCCCGTCGATATGCAAGCTCAAATCCCAGTCCTCGGGTTTGGTACACTGGAGGACATGAACGATCGTTTCTTTCCATCGTCCAACACGATGAAGGCATCGCCCTGGTGTTCCACGCCCAAAATGGGGTTCCGCGCCTTGAGGGACATCGCGTGCTTCTAATGACCAAGCCCTATGTCTGGCGGACGGTCAATGATCCCGAGCACGAGAAGGAAGTCGAGCTGGTGCACGAGGTGGAGGTGATCATCGAGGAAGATAAAAGGGAGGATCTGGAGGCTTTTGATAAAGTGCATTTTGCGAAGAAGACTGAGGAGTGAATTTGTTGAGTTCGTTCTCTCTTGGAACCTTTGTTTTCTGTGTCGCCGCTGCCCCCATTCACTCCCTACTCTAGTTATCTGGCCCGCCGCTGCTGTCATTACTCTATCCGAATCCTGGTTAGTTGTCCTATTACTACGTAGCTCTTGATCCAAATTGAAATATGAGTCTTACGTATATTGATAGGCGCCTCTTGATCTTCCATTTCCGCTCTTGGTCTTTCGGCGTCAGTTAATTGTAGCACTCTCCTTCCCAGGGTTGTTGTATTCCATAGAGCCCATAGCATGTATACCAAAGGATGTTGGTTATATTTACAGCTTTGACAAAGTCCCACTCGCTTGTAGTATAGAGAGATGACCCTTGTTTATATCCTTGATGGACTTACACCTAGATAACAAGAGTTAGCTCGGCCCTCAAGCAGAAAAATGAAAGCAAACGTACCCTGCCAAGCACATCGCCAACTTGAATTCCTCTTCCAGTAGTTTCACAGCGAGCTCAACTCCCTTCTGTCCATTATACTGCTCAAAAATTAGCACGCCACTAACTTGGCTCAAACCATCAGCTGGGAGGCACTTACAGCGAGTCCCCATATTGGAATCCTCCCAGCGAAGCAATAATCGGCACCGAGTGCGAGTGCCTTGAAGATATCAGTTCCGCGGCGGATGCCGCCATCCACGGCAATTTTTATTTCTCCCTTCGCGACCGGCGCACATTCGCGGAGTGCGTCTAGTGTTGCCGGAACGCCATCTAGTTGACGCCCGCCATGGTTTGAGACTAAGATGCCGTTCACGCCGTGTTGGATCGCGAGGGCTACATCTTCTGCTGTGTATACTTCAAGAAATTAGATTTTCAGGGTAGACAGTATTGGATTGCGGAAGTACTCGGAATAGCTTACCTCCTTTCAACCAGATGTCGAGACTGGTCACGCTTCGGATCCATCCTATTGCTTCCGCCCAGTCTAGATTATCTTCTTCTCGAATATTAGAAATATCATCAAGAGTACAACGAAGCAAAGACGGAATAAACCCACCGTATGCGAGGCCTTCCCCTTTATCAACTAGGCTACTCATATCCACACCCGGTGCAATGTTCGGGTACCCCATGTTCTTCGGGATACCGAAGGAGTTACGATACTCGTTTAACCGGCGTCCCAGCATGGGAGCATCCACGGTCATCATGACGGCTTTGTATCCTGCCTCTGCACATATCCCCCGTGAGCTGGATTCGGTCAACTCGAAATCTTTTGAAGGAACTTACTCTCCGCCCGTTCCAAAATCTGCCTTGTAATCGCCCGATCCTTCAAAATGCTAAACTGCATAATATACGGATTCCCTGACGCCTGGGCAATAACATCCTCAAGCGAGCACGTTGCATACGCAGAGAGCGCCATGCAGATGTTCGTCGCCGCTGCCGCTCTAGAGGTGCCGATTTCGCCGTCCGTGTGAGCTAGTTTGTGACAAGCCGCCGGGGAGAATCCGAAAGGGAACGATAGTTCTGTGCCAAAGAGCGTCGTCGATGTGTCGATGTTAGAAACATCACGTAGTACTCGCGGTCGAATTTTGTACCGGTTGTAGGCTTCTTCGTTGTCGCGGACGATGTTTTGTTAGCGTTAGTTACGGTCATGGTGGCGCTGACCGTGGAGGGGACCCTACGTGATCATGTCCATTGCGCCCTCGTTGAAGAACTCTGTCCAAGGATCTTAGATTGGGAGCTGCACAGTAACATCCCGTTTGGCCGGGACTTACCTCTGTACGCTATTGGGAGCTTCTCCGACGCCTTCTCTCGCAGGTCAGTGATGGAAAACACATCCGGGTCTAAAGTTTTGCCTCGGCTTGCCATGGTGTCCTGCGTCAAAAAAGACAGGAAAGTGTACACTAAAGTTCGATAAAAGACACACGCTGCAGCATGATGTCGTTAAACCACCTGCCTGTCCTTTTAAGTCCGCGTACTGGACTGGCCCGCATCTTGACTGACTCGGCTCGGGAGCCGAGTCATAGTGCCAGCGACAAAGACTTCTAACTATCCATCATATAACAATCTGGTCCCAATCCCCTTGACTAACTGCCAGATCTTATCGTAACCAAAATCCCTTCAACATGACCTCCCAAGACGTTCTTCTCATCATCATCCACTTCACCCCGCCAGCAGAATGGCTCGACAGCCTCGCCAAATCCCTGCCAGGCCTGCAGGTCGAGATCTACGAAGTGGAAATGTACGCTAAAGAACTACCCAGTATACCAGAGGAAACATGGAGGAAAACCACAGTACTCTTCACGTGGAAATTATTCCCAACGCCGGAAATGGCGCCGAACCTGCAATACGTGCAGATTCTCAGCGCAGGGTGTAATCAGATGTTGGGGCTGCCGTTGTTTGAGAATACAGATATTGCGTTTTGCACGTCGAATGGCGTCCACCCGTATGTTTCCCGTTGTTGAAGTCGTCTCGAGAGAAAGGCATGGCACGATATTCTGACAACCATCCAGTCCTCAAATCGCCGAATGGGTGTTTTCGACGTTCCTTGCTTTCCAACATCACAGTACGTGTTAAAAGCACATTTCTCTGTGCATTGCATCAATGCTAATGCGGCGAGGTGATAGTTCCGGAGTACCTCGACAACCAAAAAGCCAACCAATGGGTCGACCCCGTGTCAGACGAAGATACAGAGGACGCAGTGGGACTCAGAGTGTATGCTAGCTGCCACATATTGTCCTTATAACAAGTAATGACATTGCATTTTTCATCTAGGGGTATCCTAGGATACGGCTGTATCGGCCGCCAGGTCGCTCGCGTTGCTAGAGCCCTTGGTATGGACGTGTACGCATACACGCTTCATGAAAGATCAAATCCGGAATCGCGGACGTCAGATACATACACAGAGCCCGGCCTCGGCGATCCAAGCGGCGAATTCCCGACAGAATGGTTCGCGGGGAAGGACGAGTTGAATACATTTCTCGCGGCCGATCTTGATCTCCTCGTCATTACTCTCCCACAGACTCCACAGACGACTGGCATGATCTCCGCTGAGCAGTTCCGGCTTCTTTCGAAGAAGAAGGCGTATATATCTAATGCTGGTCGGGGTGCAGTCATTAACACTGATGACTTGGTGGCCGCTCTTGATGAAGGTCTCATTCGAGGTGCGGCACTCGATGTCACTGATCCGGAGCCCTTGCCGGAAGACCATAAGCTTTGGGGGTATAAGAATGTCATCATCACGCCTCACTGCGCCGGCAACTCAAATCATTATAATGAGCGGGTGTTGAAGATCTTGAAGTATAATCTTGAGAGGAGGGCGAACGGGTTACACGTTGTTAACAGGGTTGATAAGAAGCTGGGGTACTAGTTTTTGATGGCATGACAGCGCTATTTATTTCCGTTTACTGATATCGAATATGTCTTTTCTAATGATGCACGGCTTTGGACTAGAAGTTTCATAGCCATGGTTATAGCATTTTTGTTGTTTAATCGTCCTCGGTTTATATTCTCAAAGGATCCGAATCTATATATCAGCGGGAATCGGCAGTGCAAGTGTAGGCGTTTTGGCAGAATTAACCAAGGCTTGCCTTCCCCATTATTAAAAACAAACATTACAGACAAGAACGCCAATCATTTGTTTACAATTTTCTGTTCGATTCTCCAACATTTAGCCCCATGGGATAGCACGATAAGGGCTTGGCGGGGCGCAAAAATGACGGCGCAGTTGGGCCGAGTCATATCGCCTTCTCCAAATCTGACTCGGCCCAAAATAGATACCGAGCTTGACCAGTACGTAATTAGGTCGGAAAACCCCATATCATTTTAGCAAATAGCCGGAGCATAGATATCCTAACCTAAGTTGCTCTGCCAAGTCTAATGATGATTTCGAGCCGCTCGTTATTTCGATCCAAGGAGTATGAAGCCAAGAGATTCTAGTTCAAAACGCTTTTGTTAAATTTACCGCTCTAGAAATGGAGCGCCTAAGTGCATACAGTGACAAAACGATGTTTATATACAAGAGATATCGCCATGTTCCGTACGTAGAACATCGAGATTTTTCAGCCCTCCGGTCCAACTGCCGTTGCTCATAGGCTTAGTAACAGGCTAATGATGGTAATGGTGATGATGATGATAATGATGATGTCGAAAATGGTGAATATGTTGGACTCGTAACGTATTTCCTTCAATTGCAGTAGACATAGGCGCCGCCTGGGGCTGACTGTTCCAGGAAAGAACCTGGCGCACGGCCGCCTCCTCTAGGGCATTGTTTGACGGAGGACCGCTGTCCACCGTTAGAAGCGAATTTTGAGCCTCAAAGCCTGAACTGTCCAGTATGGTATCTAGTAACGCATGACTAGAGTGAGTTTGAATGTTGCCGCTGGAGGACGGCAGGTTCATAGTCGGGAAGCGATGTTCTTGGTCAGTATGGGACGGTGTAGATGTTGATAGGTTCTCTTGAACCACTGCCCCTGAATCTAGTGGCAAAATATCTGGGAACAAATGATTACTCTCTTCATCACAATTGTCATTCAGGAGGTCCAGAAGGCTCGTTGTAGCGGAGTTTTGGATGGCTCCGTGTTGATAATGGTGATGATAATCATGTAGTAGGACAGATCCAGGCATAGACTCGAAACTTTGACCTAGGCCCTCTATTGAGGGATCACTGAGACCACCAAATGCGAAGCCTGGACTTAGAAGAATATTGTCTCGTTCCGCTGGATGGTCGCCGGTGCTCGCAGGAGGATCCTGTGTGTTTCCATGTATGTCGTACACAGTTGAATGTGGTGAGATAGTCACAGGACTAGTGGGTGCTGACGGGTTCGTTGAAGACATAGGCTCGATGGAAGACGGGTCGCTTATTCTTGATATATCCTTTGATAGTCTTCTCCATCGATTGCGACATGTCAGAGGAGGTCGACCTGGTAGCCCAGCAGCAATTACAGCCCATTTGTGGCCAAGCTCATTTACTTTCGAGGTCAGATATTGATCCTCTTCCGGCGACCAATCTTTAAGACGATTCTTTGCGGAAGGATCGAGGATCTCGTTGAAACGCTTCGAGCACTGGTCATCGCGCCTTCCCGAGATAAGAAGAGCTGCAATTGCTATGTTAACATAGACCGGTGCGCATTGCGAGTATTCTAGGCAGGTGCCACTTACCAATTTCTTTCCAGGCAGGGCCCAGTCGCTGATGTGCGGCGAGCAGAAGTTGGTCTTCTTCCTTTGTCCAGCGTCCCTTACGGAGGGCCGGGTTAAGTGAATAAAACCAACGCTTCCGACAATCCTGCATAGCTGAAGTCAGCCTCATTCCGGATCACAGATGAAGCTATCCCACCTTGTTTGTACGCCCAGGCAATTGCTTTGAGATTTCGTGCCATTTGTCGTCCTTCCCTCGCTTATCGCCCAGCTCTTGAACAAGTGAGAATAACTTCTCGTCCTCCGTCTTCGTCCATAGGCGCCGCGACATATTGGCATAGAAGGCGAAGGTGTGCAAGTAAGAATTGTATGCGGGGGCTGGCCTAGTGATAAGCGCTGACTCGGCTCGTGCATTCCCCGCAAAGCAGATCTCTACGCCTCTGTTTATTGGTGCATCTGTTGCCACAGTTGGAGATGTTGCTTATCACTTCTCCCAACAGGACCCATCAAGATAACGTTCAATAAAAACTTCACGTTCTTGAAGAGGTGTCGGTTCTGACTCTTTGATGGCGAGGAAGGTGACTCGGCTCGGTAATGAGGATAAATATCACTCGATGGCTGCATCAGCATCTCTTCGAACATCAGAAAATCAAGATCATCTTTTCACATAGCTCAAACATTCCTTTACAAAATGTCGCTTCATCCCTTGGACCCCGCCACCGCAGAAGAGATCCAGCAAGCTACCGAAGTTGTTAAAGCAACGTACGATGGCGTATCGCTTCACTTCAAAGCTGCTGGGCTGGAAGAGCCTCCAAAGGCTGCTCTTGTCGAGTTTCTTGATGCCGAGCACAACGACAGACCCCTTCCTCTGGTCCCCCGACAGATTTCTCTGATCTGGTATATCGAGTACACTCCACGCCTCTTCGAAGGAATTGTCGATCTCACCACCAATCGTCTCGTCCACCATGTTGAGCTCCCGCGAGACTTCCATGGTCCTGTTGATCGCACCGAGATGAACGAGGCAGCGCAGGTGGTGATGAAGGACCCTCGCGTTCAGGCCGAGATCAAGCGCCTACAGATCGACGATACAACCGTTGTTCTTGACCCTTGGGACTATGGTGTTGATGGTGAAGATACACAAACACGGCACACTCAGGTATGATTGAACTATGTACGGAGGCAGCCAGGGCCATAGGACTGATTTTCGAGGTTAGGTCTTCATGTATATGCGTAACCCTGCCAACAACAGTCCCGACTCATGTCATTACAGCTTCCCACTGGACTTTATGGTGATCGTCGATTTGTGTAAGATGGAAGTCGAGAAGATCATTCGGTTGCCATTGGGGGCTGATCAGAAGGCAACTGAAGTTGGAACTGATGTGCCACATCGACGGACCGACCCAGTGGAGCCAGAGTACGCTCACTACCTCCAAAAGAACCCTCCGCGAACGACCATGAAGCCCTACCAGGTGGTTCAGCCAGAGGGTGCCTCTTTCACCGTCAAGGGGTATCTAGTTGAGTGGGAGAAATGGCGTTTTCGTGTAGGATTCAACTGGCGCGAGGGTAAACTCTTCCTTAACCTCGATTGGAATCCCATCTAATAATTACAGGCATGACTCTCCATGACGTTTCGTTTGACGGCCAAAGTGTGTTCTACCGTTTGTCTCTGTCAGAGATGTTCGTACCGTACGGTGATCCACGCAACCCGATCTACCGCAAAGGTGCCTTCGACCTGGGAAATGTCGGTGCGGGTGTTACGGCCAACAACTTGCAACGTGAGTAACCCCAATTCCAAGGTAAAGAAGCCGTGGAAACTGAAAAATCATTTAGTTGGCTGTGACTGCCTTGGTCTGATCAAGTATCTTGACGGCTGCGTCGTTCTCAAAGATGGAACTCCAGCACCAAGACCGAATGCTATCTGCATCCACGAAATTGACAACGGCATCCAGTGGAAACACACAAACCATCGTACCGGAAAGGCCGTGGTTGTTCGAAAGCGCCAGCTTGTTCTTCAGACCATCATCACGGTCGCCAACTATGAGTACATTTTTATGTGGTACTTTGACCAATCTGGAGAGCTTACATTTGAAACCCGGGCGACTGGTATTCTCTCCACGCAGCCCATAGATGCAGATGCCAAGGTCCCATGGGGAACTCGAGTTGGAGATGGTGTTATGGCGCCTTATCACCAGCACCTGTTCAACCTCCGTATCGACCCCGCCATTGGCGGACACCAAAACAGTTTTGCTGCCACGGACACAGTACCAATTCCTTGGGATGAAGATCTTAATCCACTTGGTACAGGTTTTATCACTCAGCAACAGATTATTGACCGAGCTGGAACCGTCGACGATGACGTTGCAAAGGGCCGTGTCTTCAAGATCCTGAACGAGAACATCGAGAACCCCGTTTCCATGACGCCAATTGGATACAAACTGGTCCCCATCCGATCCCAGGTAAGCAACCTATGCTTGATTGGCCGCGAAGCCTAGCTGACTTCACCCTCTTAGATGCTCCTCGCCCGCCCTGGATCATGGCACTGGCGCCGTTCCGAATTCTGCGAGAGCCCCATTTGGGTAACCAAATACAAAGACCGCCAACTGTTCCCAGCAGGCGATTATACGAACCAGTCTATTGGAGGCACGGGTATCAAGTCTTGGCTAAATGGTGGCCGCGACAAAGTTCGTAACGAGGATATTGTCATCTGGCACACTTATGGCTTCATCCACAACCCGCGCACTGAGGACTTCCCTATTATGCCGGCGGAGATTGCGCAAGTCAGACTCCTCCCGTACAACTTTACCACGCACAACCCTACCATTGATGTTCCCCCTTCGACTCAGGCATCCAACAAGAGCGTTGAGGTTACCGAGAACAAGGAGTGCTGCTCGTCCGAGAAGGATCGCAAGAGTCATCTCTAATTGCGTTGGAATTATTCCCCATGAATTATCCTTCTTTCTGTCTATCTAGTGCTGAGACAACCCAGAATCAGCCACTGTCACTGGACCTTCTGAAACTCAGAGGAATAAAAAGCCTTAGCAGAATAACGAACTTCTTCTCAATAGCACTGCCCGCGGTAATCTGGCCTTTAACTCTGGCAAACATGCGGAAATATAAGCGTCATGTCTCATCGGTATGGAAATGAGGATGATGATGATTATTATCATCTCTGTAACGCTCTTGGACTAGATCACGTATAAATACTAATCAGATAATTGCCATGTTATCCATTCCGGAATGCATGAGCAACAAACACTGTACGATTTCCCACTCGTGTAGCAAGCCATGTTATGTGATTATGCCCTAGAAATGAAGGTTTTTACAGCTGAGCAATAGGCGTCCCAACATCTTCAACTAGTTTTACTATTCTCTCTGCAACACCCCAGCCAAGTTCATATCCCCTTGGACCAGCTCCATATCCATGAATAACCGTCCGCCCCTGCCCCAACTCCCGTTCAATCCGCAGACCCCCCTCGCGGAATGGCCGTCTACCAACATTCTCCATAACGATCTCAAAGTCATTCACATCACTGACAAACTCAGGCCATGCTTTAACTGCAACAGCTAGAATTTCCGCCGTTTCCCGGGGCCGGATGTCTGTACCCCAGTCGCCCAGTTGTTTCGTACCCCCGACTAGCGTTCCTCCGCCCAGGGGTCGCGGGATGAGGAATGACCAGCTATTGTCCTTGTTGTGCCGTGTGGCCGTTTTATCGTAGGTGTTTCTGACAAGCACGGTCTGGCCGCGGATGGCGTTTGTCAAGGGGTCGGTATCGAAATTCCGGCCTGAGCAGTTGATCACGAGAGGAGTCCTAGTAAGTCTAGATATAGTAGGTAAGATGTCAAACTCGTCATTTAGATCCTTCAAATTCCTTTGAACCAGGTTTCCTCCAAGGCGGATAAAAGTTGTCAAGAGCCAGCGGCAGTAGATGTGGACGTTGACAACCCAAGTCATATACTCGCAGCCCCATTCCGCACCCGGGGGTAACTCGCTCTTTTCCAGAACGCGGAACTGATCGTCCTTGCTTGCGTAGATATCACCATCTCTGAACCCCTTCTTCACATCGGGAACGTATTCCATGATTTCTCTCCCGACAATCTCTTGAACCCCAGCCTCTGTACTATGGCGCGCAATGCTCTTCATTACCTCTGCAGTCTGCAGTGCAAGTTTATGTTCATCTGCAGACTGACGGTCAGGCCCTGGCGTCGGCCGGTAATGGGCACCAGCCCACATTGATGCATTATCGGCAGATGGACGCGGTGCTTCGACTACAGGTGGTACAAGGGGGATCTCGGCGGCGACGATGGTGATTCTAGTACCAGGATAGCGATCCTGAAGAACACGCGCTGTACTCAGACCTAGGACACCAGCACCAACGATGACAATGACTTGAGGGGACGACATCTTGATTTGACCTCTTGAAGAGAATGGAATGGCTGATTGTGCTTGCTAATCTTCCGGGGGTTGCGTGACTCTCTACCGTTGAATCTTATCTGTCGAGCCGAGTCTTCATTCCACTTCCATCTAGAACCAGCTCCTGAACCGAGTCAGATGCGATCGATGGTCCTAGAAGCGATTTGCCACAGCCGAGTAGTAAGATTAAGTCTATTGCCGACTGCAGTGCTGTCCTCTTATCAGCGGCATGGAGGCCCTTATCTGCAGTATCAAGGACAGACGCTAATTTCGATCCCTATCACTTCCTGGTTCTGGCTTGTAAAAGGAAGAGCTTGGTCAGACCCGCTTTGTCCTCCCGCTTAGGTAGATAGGTGACGCCTACACCGTCGTCATGAGGCCTCTCCCCTTAGAGAGGAGATAAGGGGTGAGCCGAGTCATTCATCGGGGGTTGGCCCTCACCCAATTGCCTATGACGGCTATTGAAGCAGGCCTGGTTGCCCTGGGTTTGTATAAATGCAACGTCTAGGTTTCGAGGGCTCAGTCAGGTATATACCCCCCATTCACTTTGTCTCCGCATTTCCATCGAGTGTGGAGTTGCCCCAAGGCATAGACACCATGTCAATTACTACCAAACAGTCGGACAACCGAAAAGAAACTGGGGACGAGGAAACTGAAATTGGTGTTGTTGTCTCCAACGACATTGGTCAGACAATGCATGTCACTAATATCGAAATTAAGCGAGGGTTGAAATCGCGACACAGCCAGATGATCGCCATAGGAGGCACGATTGGAACAGGACTCTTCGTCGGATCGGGACAAGCTCTCAATCTCGGCGGGCCTTTGTTTCTTCTTCTTGGTTATTCACTTCTCACTATCCTCGTCTTCTGCGTCATCACTGGGACAACCGAGTTTACCTCCTATCTTCCTGTGCCTGGTTCATCAGTTGCTTATTTCGGGAACCGTTTCTGTTCGAGGAGCATGGGATTTGCCCTTGGCTGGATGTACTACTACATATTTGCGATCACTGTTCCCTCCGAGATTACCGCGGCGGCTCTTGTTCTCGAATACTGGGACACACCAGTCCCCGTTGCCGGTTGGATCACGATCTTTCTGGTAGTCATAGTCGCCTTGAACTATTTTCCCGTACAGGTGTATGGCGAGACGGAGTTTTGGTTTGCGTCTATCAAGATCATTGGTATCATCGGGCTCTTCATCATGTCCCTGGTGATCACATACCGGGGCGGCCCGAGGCATGAAGCAATCGGATTTGCATATTGGCACAATCCTGGCCCTATGAATGAATACATTGCTACCGGGGCAATAGGCCGCCTGGTCGCGTTTGTCGTGACTCTACGTTTCTCCGTCTATGTCTTCGCCTTTGCACCCGAACTCCTCGTTGTCACCGCCGGGGAGATGCAGCAACCACGCAAGAACCTTCCGACGGCGGGCAGACGCTTCTTTATCCGGCTGGTGATATTCTATATTCTGGGAGCGTTTTTCATGGGCCTTATCATCCCCAGCAACGACAACCAACTCTTAGGCGCGAGCAGCGGTGCCAGTGCTTCACCGTGGGCCATCGCCGCTAAGAACGCAGGAATTAGCGGTCTAGACTCCGTCATCAACGTGGTCATACTGCTTACCGCCTGGTCAGCCGGCAATTCATGGCTGTATCTCGCCAGTCGCACACTCTATTCTATGGCTGGCTATGGAATCGCACCTCGGATCTTCAAACGGTGCACAGCCTCAGGTGTCCCCTACATCTCCCTGGCTTTTACCTCCATGTTTTCACTCCTCGCATATATGAACGTCAGCTCTTCAACAGCAACGGTCTTCAACTGGTTTGTCAATCTTATTAACAGTGGCGCCTACATGAGCTGGATCTGCGTGTGCATCATCTACATTCGATTCCGCAAAGCTACTGTCGCACAAGGGGTAGGAAAAGCGGACCTACCATATCGTTCAATCTTTCAACCGTACGCGTCGTACTTTGGCGGGGTGATTCTCACCCTGCTTCTCCTCTTGAATGGGTTTACCGTGTTCTTCAACGGACACTGGGAGCTTTCGACGTTCATCACGTCTTACATAGGGATTCCGATTTTCTTGGCGTTTTATCTGGGTCATAAGTTTTGTGTGAGGAGTGATAGGCGTGAGCCGTGGTGTATTCCGTCTGTGGAGGTTGATCTACGGAGCGGATTGTGTGAGATCGAGGCTGAGGAGGAGAGTTATCATACGCGTCCTGACGGCAAGGGGAGGTGGTATGGGAAGATGAGGACTATTTTTGAGTAGTCCTACTCCGTAAACCATGTAATACTACGTTCTACAAGTGCTACCGCGCTTTCCAGTCTCTATTCCCCGCTTTGTCTCCAGCTCGTGCAGCGGAATTGCGGAAAGGATCCGTACAATGCAATAGCAAAGCAACTCCCAGTAACGGTGCCGACTACGATACTACGGATCTGGGCGAAACTCGAATGCCGGCGGCCTTCAACTGCGCCAGGGCTAAAGCTTAGTTCGGGTAAGATCATCAACACGCGGTGGAGCTCGGGGCTGAAGAAAAAGATAACCACGTGCGAGCATCAAGCATTCTAACAGTGGGGCCTACGTCAGGGGCGAAGAGTTCCAGAACCGTTTGTGGAATGCGCTTCGTTGCTTGACGCGTCCGACGTCATCTGAATGTCTGATTGTGGGAAAATATGGTCGAAACGAATACTTGAGCTCTATAGATGCATTCTACCCAACGCATAGGCTGTTATATCAGTCGTGCCTAGATTTCGAGCATTGATTTCAGTCCCTTTAGTCCTAAATGCAGGCCGGTCTTCCCACAGAAGCAGTAATTAACTCTGAAATTGGGTGTCCGGAGATAATGGAGCTGCCTACAGCGAGGTAGTGCTCCCACCTCGAGGCTGGCTGAATAGTGATATCTGATCAAAGATGTAACGTGAGTCTTCTCAACTCCAACTGGGGCTGGCATAGGTAATGGGATCTCAACGACCCACTTCTCGCACGGTAAGTGGCACAATCGGATAAGTGACATCTTCAGCCTGCAACTGTCGATCACAGCTTCAGGCAGGTATTTGCGACGGCCCGTCAATAGTATATTATGATTTTAATTATGTGGAGCTGGGGCGTCTTGACTCTCGAGTCTTGACGAAGCTTCATGGGGGCGAAGCGTTTAGGGTTCCACCGCGGAACACGCGCCGTTGATGCTTAGCCGCACACGGGTCAACCCCGGAGACGGAGAGACTGACACTGAAGTCGGACGGTGGCGTTGAGGTGGAGCATAAGGGCAGCCTTGTAGGCTTGTAGCCGTCTTAGCAAAGCTTGAGAGGGATTGAAAGTTGCCCCGACCCCACAAACTTGGGGGCCAATATCTGGAGTCAGCTGGCTGGTTACTCTGTACAGACTTCCCCAAACCCCTACATAGCCCTAAGAGAAGCACTCAGCCGCACGCGGGAGGCGTTTCTTTAGCTGCCCTGAAGACACAAGAAATGATGTTGGATGTTGGGGATTCGCTCAATAGGAGATGCTTTATCACACAATCGGCTTGTTACAGGAATTCCAATCATATTCCTGTGACGAGGCGAATCTCTACAGAGATCTTACGCGCATGAATCTGACGGAATCTGACTGGGTGTGGAAGTATACGCGTGCAAGAAGCAGCCTTGGCCCCCAGATTTGTCGGTGTTGCCTGATCCGGAGATGCTTAACGAGACGCGCAGGTCCACTTGGATAGATTCATGCTCCATTCCAATCCATAGCTCTGCCTCAGGGCTGAAAGAGTGACCCGCAATATCAGGTCGCATAGGATCAGATGTCACATCGCCCGCTCGAGGAGGTATACAGAGCATCTCCTTTGGATATAAATACCACCTGCAACCCAGACCTTCCACGGACATCATCAACAATCTCAAACAAGCCCAATCCAGCCCAAAAGAACAAACAACCCCTCCTACCACCAACAAGATGCTCGCCAAGTCCCTCCTCGCCCTCTGCGCTGCCGCCACAGGCGCCATGGCCGCAACCGATGTCATCCACTTCATCTACACCACCGACTCCTTCAGCGGCATCCAAAGCTCCGGCAGCGGCTACGCCACCGGCTTCGTCCTGACCGATGACGACGGCAACACCATCTACTCCAACGCCGACCCCGACGGCTACTCCCCCTGCATGTCCAACAGCGAGAAGGTCCAGTACACCTCGGACTGCTTCACCGGCACCTACACCTTCGGCTGCGAGTCCAAGTTCGACGGCAACCCCAAGCTGTGCAGCGCTTACGACCCCAATGGCAACGCTTTCCCTGGCGAGGCTAACGAGGACCTCACCTTTATTGGCATTGCTGCTGGTACTGATGGCGAGTGCAGTGGTACCGTTAGTATTCCCGGTAACACTTGCACTTCGGACAGCACGTTCAACATTGTCAAGCGCTACCGTGGTAACTACCAGGATGTTTAGGGGAGGTTTCTGGTACCGTTGAGCTCAGTCGGGTATACTCCGATTACACCGATTGCTGCGGGACTCGACGTGAATTTCGGGTATGGCCTTGCTAGGGAGACCTGATATTCGTGTCTCCACAGTCACCCTGGTTGTTATATTTGTCTATCCTTTTTTATATCTTGCCTATGTATTTAATTCTTGCTTCAAAATCACAACTCGGTGCTTCACTCATCTCAAATGTATCTTTAGAAAACCTACGGAACCCACATAAAGTCGCGTATCCTCCTGTTTGGATACATGGCGGACGACAGATCGGGCGTTCATCCAGAATGACAATCAAGATCCTACAGGCACCCTTCGGCGTTTCCAGGCATGGCCATAACTGAATCGATTCTTGTGAAGTACAATGTGATCCGTATTACTTCTCGCACCGGATTCCGTTCGTCAACGTCCCTAGCCCATGACTGATTGAGACGCGCAATGTCGATGTATCACTGAGATATATAGGCGGATCTCGCCCATGCCCAATCCCCGCTGGTGTACCCGTCAGAATAACTGTCCCCTTCGTCAACGTTGTTCCCTGCAACACTGTCAGCCAAGTGTCTAACTTCTAAGATGATCTTCCCGAGCTCACCTGGGAGAGATAGGAGATTATCTCCGGAACAGAGAAAATCAAGTTCGCCGTAGTCGACTCCTGCATCGTGGCTCCATCAAGCACTGTCTTGAGCGAAAGCACCGATGGATTCGGTATCTCTTTTGCAGAAACTATCGCAGGCCCAAGTGGGCAAAACCCGTCGAAACCTTTACAGTACCCCCATTGTGATACTTTGCCTTGTAGACAGCGTGCCGTGAGGTCGTTGGCTACAGTATACCCAAGAGCATATTCCAAGGCACTGTCAACAGAGACATTCTTGCAGTCTTTCCCTATTATGACAGCCAGTTCGACCTCCGGATCGGCCTTTGTGACGATCGAGGGGATAGATATGGTGTCGGTCGGGTTAAGAGCGCATGTTGCTGGCTTCATGAACATTTCCGGGATACTTGGTAGGTCGAGGCCCATTTCAGCCTATCGCCGGTTTTTAGCATACAACTCCGATCGGGATGAGTGGAATGTTCTACTTACCGCGTGGTCTGTGTAGTTTAACCCGATGCATCGGATCGTTCCGATCTCGTTGGTGGCGACAGGGCAAAGCAACTGGACGAGACATTAACAGGCGCCATTCCTCTGATCATATCGTCCATTACAATGGTACATACCTTTTTGATTACTTTCGTCTTCCCCGTGAACTGGACATCGGTGTCTAAGATGGATTTTGTGCTCAAAATCTTCACGCATAGGGATTGACCTTCCGCGAGGGCGAGTCCGACTGAGTTGATGAGCATGTGCAACATACAGTAAAGTAGTATTGGCCCGGCTTACCATCAACATCTGGATCCTCTGGCTCCCCGCAATACTCTAGTCCATCGTCCGCGATGAAGCGCACTGCACGCGTCCAAACCTAAACCCGGTTAGAAGGTGAGTCTTCTAGGGGTTGTAAACTTACGGGTGGAGTTTCCATCACTCTTGATTGTGACATGTGTTATAACTTGCTCGCCAGTTTGATTGAGAGAGCTATAGGACTTCTCGAGCAATTTGACCCCCTTTTCGTTTTCATAAAGGTCTGTCGGCGGCCGATCCGACACACGGTGCCGGTAGTCCAACTGTTAGCCCTGATAAGGCCTCTCTTATCGTCGCTGATCGGGGCATCTATTGATGACCCTTGTTCATAAAATGCCGATCAGTCCGGCCTGGTCTTCAATACCAAGACTCTTATCTCGGGGACACAGAATACTCCAACCTTTCGTTTGATACCAGTTTAAACTTAGGCATGGTCTCCTGATAGCAGAGATCCTTCGTAGTACTGAATAAATGGATCACGCCTCCCGCAGCTTCACTACTACCGGACAACAATAGCTCAACTGGATTTAGAATGGCTGTGCCTGTGGCAGATGAGAAAGGAACGAGTATCGATACTGCGGCGACCGAGGCTGGCGTCTCTGAGCCCGTTCTTCATGTCGATCATCACAAGGAGAAAAAGCTACTGCTCAAGCTGGATACATACATCGCACCTCTCATGACAATTATCTTCCTTGCTGCATACCTCGACCGATCGAATATTGGCAATGCGGCATCTGCTGGTATGACGGATGACCTGGGGATGTCGAGCGGCGAGCTTGGAAGTACGTTGATTTCTCTCATATCGTCAGATGTAACGAGCGCTGACCGGATCCGATTAGATGCTGTGACTCTGTTCTACGTTACATATGTCCTGTTTGAATTACCATGTTCTCTCGTTATGAAGAAGTTACACACCGGTACATAAAACTACCACATCCCTATCCTCAAACAACGGTCGCTAATATCAGACTAGGACGCATGATACCGGCGCTTATTTTCGGGTGGTCGATTGTCACGATCGGCACAGGCTTCATCCATAACGCTGGTCAGATGTACGGTTGCCGTCTATTGCTCGGCTTCTTCGAATCTGGAATGTTTCCCTGTCTTGCGCTGTACCTGAGTACATTCTATCAGCCTAAAGAACAAGCATTGCGCGTGTCCTACCTTTTAGTCGCCGCAGCACTATCAGGGGCTTTCGGTGGTCTATTTGCATACGCAATCCTGAAAATGGACGGAATCGCTGGGCTCGCCGGATGGCGCTGGCTATTCATCATCGAAGGCTGCGGAAGCGTTGTTGTCGCTCTGTTAATATTCCTCCTGCTACCAGACGACTATGAAACGGCACGATTCCTGACCGAGGAGGACCGCGAAATGATGCGAGTCCGCGCAGCTCTCAACGCTCGATACAACGGGAAGCCTGACTTCGACTGGGCGGAGGTTATCAAAGCATTCAAGGATCTAAAACTCTACATCAGCTGCTGGAACCAGTTCTGGGCGGACATTTGCTCGTTTGGGCTATCCATATTCCTGCCACTCATCATCCAATCGCTTGGCTTCGGAACCGTAAAGACGCAACTATTGACAATCCCTGTCTTTTTCTGGGCCGCCATTGGATTTGTCGGTGTCTCTTGGCTGTCGGATCACTATCGGATGCGCGCAGCATTTATGATTCCGTCGTGCCTTGCTACGGCCATCGGGTATGCGATTAATTTGGGGACGCCCTCGTCTAACCAGGCCGTGCAGTATTTCTCGACGTTCTTGATTGCGCCTGGTATTTATATCGTTCTCGGTCTGAATTGCTCCTGGCTGCTGAACTGCCATGCTGGATATTATAAGCGCGCCACGGCGGTGGGTATGAACCAGTCTATTGGGAATGCGGCAGGTGTCGTGGTATGTAACATCCCTAGCCTTTGCGGTAGCATGGTCATCTAACCCATTTCATGACAGGTCGGCCAAATCTTCAAGAACACAGTCGACGGAAAATATCTCTTGGGACTAAGCTTCTCGCTCGGTTCAATCGTTCTCGCCGCTTTGGGGCATGCCTCGCTTTATCTACTACTTCGATACCATAATAAGAAGCGGGAGGCTTTGAGCGAAGAAGATAAGGTGGTTGAGATTGAGCGTCACGACCGCAAGGGGGCTGATTTCCATCCTGATTTCCGATACGCGCTGTAAATACGATATTTATACCCTTCAATCAATCGACAGTGTCGTTGGTTTTCCTTCTAGTTTAGGGTTGCACCCGTTGACGGAACCACGGATACATCCGATGTCGATGACCGAACTTTGAGATCATGCCAGGGTTCAAGTCAGTCAGTAAAACTCTGGTTCAGTCACACCCCGCAGTTTATTCCAACGTTCCTGCAGCTCATCTGTGGCAAAGTCTCGGGCCCTCAGTCGTCTGGGGATATTGCACGTCGCTCCGACACTCCAATCAGTCGCGCACGGGCCATAAACGGCCCCCCTATTACGCCTGTCAATATGCAATATAACCGAGAACTATGACATTTAGGCGACATACGCTCTAGTGTTATCACGATGTCAGAGCTGTGGCACATCCCACCGGGTCTCGTCTATGGCCTGGAGAACGCCAGCTTCACGCTTCGAATGACCGCCGCCGTCTTCCTCACCATCGGCCTCTTTAACTCACTCGAACTAGTCATACTGGTCTGCTGGACGTTCAGATCATGGCGCGGGCTCTACTTCTGGTCCCTTTTCATCTCATCAGTTGGGATAATTCCTTACGTGATCGGGTCGATCTTGCACTACTGGAACATCGTGACGCTCCCCGCCAGCCTTACAATCGCGTACATTGGCTTCCTGATGATTGTGCCGGTACAATCATTTATTCTCTACTCACGCCTATTCCTGGTATTCTACTACCAGAGGTTTCTCCGTCATTTGCTAGACGTTATAATTGTCGTCACACTCGTCCTCCTGATCCCCAATTCCGTCGCTATGTTTGGATCTGCCTTTATTCGGGGTCCTAGCTGGAATTATGCCTACAATGTCACGGAACGACTACAAGTCACTGGATTCTGTGTACAGGAGCTCTTCATCTCACTCCTCTACATCTGGTCAACAGTCAAGTTACTAAAAGTCAGTCCCGAGGGTAAAAGCCGCGCAAAGAGGATAATGTACGAGCTCCTCGGCATAAACACGTTGACGATCGCGTTGGACATTGCAATTATAGTCGTCGAGTATTTGAATCTCTACTCGCTGCAGACATGCCTTAAGGTACTTGTTTACAGTATCAAGGTCAAGCTTGAGCTTGCGATTCTTGGGAGGTTGATTGCTATCACGACTACTAGGAAGGCGAAGCAGAGGGAGAGGACGCGCAGGAGTGAGTTTATTGGAAATTCGTATGTTCTTTCGGGCTTGGGTGATAGGGCTCCGAACGGGGGCGAGGGTCCGCAGCTGGAGTTGGATTTACCCAACATTCAGCCGAGGAGTGCTAGTGTGACATTGAACGAGCCAGAGTTGCAGATTCATGGGGATGATCGTGTTCCTTGAACCTAGTTATCCTGTGCAGTGTATATTAGTAAATCTGTCATAACAGAAGTTCGACCACCGATTCGTTCTCTTGGTAACAAGTCAGTAGGAACAGCCGCGTCGCTAACATCGTTGGTGATGAGTTCCTGTATGAGCTCTTGAATGATATCCGCTGAATGAACTTCCGAAAGCCAGCACAGCTTGATGATATGTCCGCACGGTATAGGCGAAATACCAGGGAACTCTTGCTTTCTGGATAGCAACTCCACCTGATCGCTCGGAACTTCCGCGTAGGAACTTTTTTCCTCGAATACTTCGTAGAGAGTCGACCCGAGCGCAAAAAGGTCGGTCGCTATCGTAGGCGGATCCCTCCAACGCTGCGGGAGATATAATCGAGAACCCTTACCGGAAGCTGGCTTAGATCCGTCCAGAGAAGAACCAGAAAGTCAATGATGTTGATGTTGATATTTTCATCAAGGAAATTTCGCAGCTTGATGTCGCAATGGATAACTCCGTGCTTGTGCTTGAGAGTAACCGACTCCGCTATTTGAGATGCACATTTTAATTTCAATTCCACCAGAATGTGTCTTGAGATACCCAGATTTCATGTACTCAAGACGGAGGCCGTCCCTAGAGTGGCCGAGCACCTTGACAAGCCTCTCGTGTGGACCAAGCTTTTCATAGATCTTCGCCTCTTTTTTAACATCCAATATATGGTCTTCCAGCTCTGGACCCGGAAATGGCGACTTCAAGACGGTGCATTCGTCGACGAGTTCCACTATCCCAGTCAGTCCACCGGAGATGAACTCCTCTTGGCCATCTCGAACGATTGTTCCCACCTTCCCGTCTCTTTGGGAATCTGGGTCATTGACTTCAAGCCCTGCTTGAGGACCCTGGGTTAGATTAGCTACCGGTATTTGTAGTTCAACTAGACAGCTCCCTTGAGGTATACATAGCTTTTCAGTGCTGCGAGAAGTGGGCCAGTGGAGCAGGCGTGACAAAGGCGCAACAACGCACCCGCCATCCAGACCCCCAGGTTGAAACATATTGAGAAAAACCGCTGCACTGTCTGAGTCCAGAGGGTCGAAGTCATCTGTAAGGGGGTGGGTAATGGGCTGAGTTCTCAAAAAAGAAAGGCGCGATGCGAAAGGCAGTGACGCATCGTGTGTCACGTGATATATATACACAAGAAGACGCCGAGATGAAGTTGTTCCTTGTAGAGAAATTGCCGCTTATTGTGTACCGCGTAGGTATTTTTCGAGACCTGGCCTGGAAAACGGCACGGGGCTTCCAAAGGGTGGCAGACGCAGGTTAGCAGTTCTTATCGAATATATATATCTCCCCCGAACGCATGAACAGCCAATTAACGGAGAAAAAATCCTTTGCAAAGGATTCCGTATCTATTGTTCAACCGAGAGCTAAAGAATATTACTAGATCAAGTTAAAGTGGTTGTCTTGGTGCCCCCAGAGCCCTAGGCTTGACAGGCGGAATTCCACTAAGAGCTCTTGCCACAGCCTTCTTATACCAACGGGGATAGGATGATCGTCCGATTAGTTCTTTTAATCACCCGCGACTAAGTCTGACTTTGTGAGAATGCAAATTGAACATCACAGAGATTGTTATATTAATGGGAGTTCCATCTGCAACCCCATGGAGGAATCGAGAAATATCATCAAGAAAGTAAGAGAAGAAGCTTAGTATGTCCAACAAGCACTAACAGGAGCCGAGCGCCAGGCTCGTTCCAGTGAACAAAATAATAAGGATGGAAAGAAATATGAGAAAGTGAAAAGAACAGCAAAACAAGGAAACAGGGAAGAGCGAGCCGTGGCACATTTGAGATCTTGATTCTCATCTTAGTGTCTAACCTTGAGAGCGCATGGTACTCTGCCGGAGCCTGCAGGCAGATAGGTCGAACATTAGGTCTTGGTGCATAGGTCTACTGGTACCCTGAAGTGGTTTCTCGACTTGGATCGCCATGTACCCTGTCCAAATGTTGCTGCAAGTTATCATTCCTGTTGAACGACTGCTTGCACCCCGGCCACGGGCACTTGAACGAGCGAGGAGATATGTGCAGCGTGTCGATATGTCTCTGCAAGTCCGCTTTGCGATTGAAGACCCCTTGATAGGGACAGTCTGCCCACATGCATCTAAACGTTCGGACGCCCTGGTCTCCTGAGCTGTAAACTGTTATAACAGGTTCAAACTCGAATAGACACACAATGATATAGACGGAGCAAGGGGGCGCTACCTGATGCAAGGAGGGATATGGCGTGTGGCCCTACGTGTGGCCCTACGTGTGGCCCTACGCCCTGTCCCTGATTTTCGGTAGTGAGTCGCGCGTATGGGCTCGGCTTCATCTTCTTGGGCCTTATTGGGGTAATGGTTCGCTCCCGGAGAACTGTTCGAGCTGATGTATGAATATTGAGAGACCTCCGATTGAAAAGGAGGGCGCGGGTGTCCTTGCCAGACTTGCGAAGAGTCGTGCCAAAGGGGGAAAACATCGGTTCCCAGGTAGGGTATTGACAGTTGAACTAGAGACGTTGACGGAAGGGAGTTCAACCGCGAGAGATCTGCATTAAAGTCGGAATCTGTATAAAGCATGTCGGGTGGCTGATATACAGCATTTGGCATCAGCCCAACATAGTTCGGATCGCCTATTTGGGCCGCGTAGCTAGGATCAATGGCTGAGGAAGCCAGAGTTATCGATGCAGAGGGAAAGATGTTCATTGCAGAATGCGGATATCCCACTGGAATAGACCCAGAAACCTGGGCGTGTCTGCCTGGCGGAATGTCTAAAGGGAGTCCAGGCACCATTTTTGGCAACCTCCCACTGTCTCTCTGTGTAGTGTCTGGGTTTTGGAAACCTAGACCTGATGTTGATAAAACTGTTTCCATGTGGATATATAAGAAACGCCCGGTCGCAGCTATAAGTTTCTCGTTGCCAATGGTCTTGGAGGGAAAATTGGGTAACAAGAATGGTGGAAGGTAAGTTGAATCTGGGAAAACTTTATAGGACTCATCTTGAACTGAAAGGCCCGAGATACTGTACGCGGAAGAAGAAAAATATGTCAGGAAAGCTGAAAAGAACTGTCACTAGTTGGAAGGGCCGTCGCAATAGGTAGCCCAGGACGGTGTCCTGAATTTGGAGCGAAATGCGAAGTGCCGTGTTTTGTTAGGTAGTGTACTTAATGTCAGAAACCGATTCCTTATTTCCACACCAACCTGTAGGCCAAGGCGGAGATTGGGACAAGGGCGAGAGAGGATAGGGACAAGAAAGGATTGAGACAAGGATGGTGCAAGGATGGAGACAAGGATAGGATGTAAGACGCTCGGCCCTTGAGATATGCCAACCATAGTTGGGCCTTGTGCAAAACTCCAGCCAATCATGCGTCCTGGCTGCATCGGACAGTAGGTATACAGGGCAACCTGATGATGCAGCGGGATTCAGTCACCCCACGTTCAGCAGCAATTACTGTGCACTCAGTTTGACGCAGCAAACCTCACGCTTCGCAGGACGTGGTCCGCGCAAGAATATACCGACACCATATTCTCTCGAGTTATTGTGGCTTGCCTGTCCGTGCGAAATTTGCATAGATTGGCCAGACGACTGCATCCGCTATCTAACGCCCTGTTAACGCCCTTTCTCACCGCTGAATCTGGTGCAGACTACTCAGCCCTGGAGGTATTTATGGAGACAGCCTTGTTGTTGATCCCGCTGTCTCCTGGCTTAGCGTATCTGTTTCTCGGACGCACCTGCTTAGCGATGCGTGGAGGAGTCTGCGCCTGAATGGGGAGTTCAGGCCTCGTCAGTCATTTGGAGCGAGGAGTGGTTTCAGTAGATCACACTAATTGACTCGGCGACTGATTGCGGAGTTGATATTGGACTTCAGTGCCAATGAATACCGTAGCGCTTGCGGCTCAAGGGCGATCGACCGCACAATGGACCAGTTCGCCGCCTGCAACTGATTACCTACCCGAGGCTACCCCGGGAGGATTCCAGCTAGTGGCCTAGGTGTCGTTCACGGGAAAGGATATTTTATCGTATTCCGAAAGACCCTTGACTTCCGATTCACTCGAAGTCAAAGAACGTAGCGCTCCTATGCGTCGGTAGACCTCCTGAGAAGCCTGGTTATAGCATCCCGACCCAATCCGCTCCCACGTTGAGCCAGTCTCTAGTAGCAGGAATGCTA
Source organism: Aspergillus stella-maris (assembly GCF_047715825.1). Classification (NCBI taxonomy): domain Eukaryota; kingdom Fungi; phylum Ascomycota; class Eurotiomycetes; order Eurotiales; family Aspergillaceae; genus Aspergillus; species Aspergillus stella-maris. Next base: position 59,584 of record NW_027396842.1, on the reverse strand, counting down.
GGCTGCCGTAGGGGAATATGCACCCCAGCAAGCAAGTGATACCAATCTGGCTGGACCTCAGAGACAACAGCAGTCTCACCTTGCAATCCCTGCTCCAGAAGACTTTGGTACTCCTGATGGATTTCCTGGAAGACGTTATGCACAGCCTCTGCGTTGGACCAGTACTGTGCTAACAGGTTGGCCGGCCGCAGCAGACGCAAAAGGTATCCAAGGGAATTTGCCGCCAGAAGGAAAGACTGAGTCTCGATAGTGGACCTGATCTCATTTGCGAGCTGAGTTCCGGCTGCTGTGAGGGCGCTCACGGCTGTAAAGTGGCATTGGGATAGGCAATTGAGGGAAATAAGGGTCTCGAAGATGCGGATGGTGGATTGGGCGGCGGTGGAGGAGATCGATTGACTGTTGGTGTCGGCAGGGAAGTTTCTGTGTAGATGCAGTAGGAGGAGGCTGTAGTGGAGTTGCAACTGGTACTCCCAAGTGTCTTCTTTACCACCTGTAGGTGACTTGCATTGTAGAGACCATTGGCAGAGACGAGTGTTGATACCTTGGACATCAATGATGCGCTTCTGAGCGGGCTCATTGATCGCTAAGATGTCCAGACCGATGTACGCAAGCTCGACCATGCGAAAAAGGAAACCATGATCAAGACCACCTTCATTCATTGGTGTTATTCCCGGACCATCAGTCATGTCCTCGGCGGTTAAATTAAGCTGATCCAGGTCTTCGGCCCGAACGGCGCAGGGCCGGCCCGTCTCAAGAGCCACAAACACCTCACAGACAAACGCCGACCACCAGCACCGTCGATACTGCGAGCTTTCTCTTGGAGGTAAGCTCGGACTGTATCTGTGCATGCCCAAACCGCAGCCGATGCGCACTGCGTTGCCGCTCCAATACCATGGCCCGCCAGTGACTGTGTCTCCATCACCTACATGTCGAGTAAACAGCACAGCCGCCTGCATGAGGAAGACACGATCAGTCTCATGGCGCATATGAAAGAGCATACTCGCTCGCCGGAATAGTGTTGTCTTCACAGCGTGCCGAGCGCTCGCGACCAGCGGGTGTTCGCAAGCATGAGCACCTGCCATGAGCACAGCTTGGAAGAGAAGCAATGGTGGTGGTTTGTCCGGAGATCGATAGCTCTCCATGAACTCTGGCATGGAAATCACCGGATGGAACGGATGGACGTGCTCGAAATACGCAGTGATCAGCGCATCGCGGACCTCGCGAGCCGGAAAAGACGAGACATCGGCTGTGATATCTGCTGTCAACATTCCGTTCCAGACCTCAAGGCCTGGCTTCCATCCGTTCTTTGGGCGGATAGGCGGGTACGGGTAATGTACTGGACTCCTCGTGGTATCATTGTCGCTTTGTATGCTGACATCCTCGAGCCCGGCGCTGTCGCTGTTTACCGCCGTTGAGGTTAATCCCGGGCGAGATGCACGATGAAGCTGCACAAGGTGTACCAAATTCGACACAGCGGTACCAACGTAGGCTATGCGCATATACTTTAAAGGGTCGAATACACCCCAAGCAGCAGCGTTAATGCCATGCTTGAAGAACCGAGACAGGCCACTGCGCGCGAATTCCTCTTTATGACTCGAGTGTGATACTCGTGACCGCGTAGAGGATGGTGACGCATTGCCAGCCTTGGGTTCTGCTCCTTCACTTTGTGCTGCTTGAACACGAGCTCCAGCAAGATCCTCCGGTGCCACTTGCGGATTTTGAGAATCTACCGGTGGCGTATGAGGGCGCCGGATTTGGTACTCCTGGCTGTCTTGACTCTGCCAACGAGCATTAGTTGCAGGACGGTTTGGCTTCACCCACTGGGTCGTCGACCTATATTCGTTAGTAAGATATCCAGGGCGCGAAATGTAGCCCTTCATACCGACACTGAAGCCCCGACCTATTGCAGACTGAACAAGGACCAGCCCCTCCCGGTATTTCATCGATATCGCATCGAACCTTCCTCCGGCGACACAAATCACAAGCCTTTCTTTGCTGTCGCTTCCGACGCTTGCTTGGCGGTTCCGACGGAGAGGAATCCATCTTGAATGACAAACCACCGACATATCTGTCGGGGTCCCTGGAGATATGAACGGCGGTCTGCTGATATCAGAGATAAGACCCCATTGATAAGGAAGTCGGCTCCGAAGTTGCGGGGTCTTCATCTCGGAAGCTTGTTTCATTCGTCCCTGAGTTGGAGATTAGTGCTATGGTCATATAGATAGGGCTGTCTGGATCTGCGGATAGCCTAGCATTTGGTAAGGAAGTAATCATAGTTGGCTTCCAAAAAAGAAATAAGACCGTTTGTTCTTTGAATGTTTAGCAAAGTAAGTTAAAGTTTGTGTTGATCATTTCTCTATTTCCAGAGACCTCAAGACCGGAGTAAAGAATGGTCATCTCAGCTACGTTAGCCGTGGGTTGGAGCAATGAGTAAAAGATGTGCGGGGTGTGACCCAGATGTCTAGAAGCCCGGATTCGGCATCGCCTGCCTGATTCGATGGCCATTAGTCAACGGTCTTTGTACAGTCACCCGTGGCAGGCTCTCCGGAGAATGCGTCCTGCACGAACTACGTGGTCCAATGTGGGCAGAGCGATCCTCGGGGCCGATAAACGCAACCATATCCATGGACGGCGCTGCATCTCAAGCGGTCTATAATAAATCATATATTTGCTCTATAGCCAGTGTTCAGACCACACTTTCTGGAGTAAATCAATTCACAAAGCCGCGATCATGGCAAAAGTTGAGACTGTCGACTTGGTCAACACCAAGTCCGCCTACTATGCGCCCGCAACAATTGCACCGCCAAACAGCCAAATCATTCACATTGCCGGCCAGCCAGGCAGCACAACAGGAGGAACAGTCCCAAACGACTATGAATCACAAATTCATCTCGCTCTTCTGAACATTCGCAAGATCTTGATTGTTTCCGGGTGCTCGGTCAAGGATATCCTGAAGCTCAACCTCTACATCGTCAACTATGACCCGGCTCGCCGCGTCCATACGCGCCACATCCAGAAATTCCTTGCGGGCCACAGGCCGGCCATGACGCTCGCGCCCGTTTTGCAGCTGGCGGTTCCCGGGTGGTTGATTGAGATTGATGCCGTTGTTGCGCGACCAGTCTCTCCGCCTGCTCCCCGTCTGCTGACCGGCTCATCGGAGACCGAAGACGTGGATGTGGTCGTTGTTGGTGCTGGATTGGCAGGTCTCACTGCTGCATCTGAGCTGCAACGAGCGGGTCTATCGTTTGTTGTCCTCGAAGCAAGGGATCGCGTCGGTGGGAAGACTTGGTCGCAGCCTATTCCTGGTGAAGGGCAGGGGGTTGTCGATTTGGGCGCGGCATGGATCAACGATGTTAATCAGACTAGGGTGCATACCCTAGCGAAGCGCTTCGGAGCTGAAATCCTGGAGCAGAGTACGAATGGCTCATGCGTACTCGAGGATACAGACGGCAAGATCTCGACCTTCCAGTATGGGGAGCTACCAAAGGTACTTGGGACGAACGAATCTCATATCCCGGAAACTAGCTAACAGTTATAGTTTGATGCCGCAATTGCCCAAGGCGTCGCCCGTATCCGTGATATGGTCGAGGCCGATTGCCAGACACTTGATCCGACCCGGCCCCAGAGCACTGAATGGGACTCGATGACCTTTGAGGCCTACCTTCGGTCGCGCGGTGCAAGCGCAGAGGGACTCTGGACTGCGACCGTCTGGACGCGAGCAATGCTCGGTCACGATCCTCGTGATATCTCCGCTCTGTACTTCCTCACATACTGCAAGTCTGGCGGAGGCTTGTTGCAGATGCGGTCCGATCGCAAAGGAGGCGGCCAGCACCTTCGCTTCCGACAGGGTATGCAGCATATGGCAAAGGGACTGGCCAGTGAACTTCCGAAGGACTCCATTAGGTTGTCATCGCCCGTCAATAATATTAATCAGGAAGGCTCTTCCGGCGTTGAGATCATCACCACCGACAAGAAGACATTCCGAGCGCGGAAGGCCATCATCACTATCCCCAGTCCAGTCTACAACACCATTTCCTTCACCCCGAAACTCCCTGCACCAAAGAAATTGTGGTCCGAGGCAGGACACTACGGCTACTACACCAAGGCCATGATGGTCTTTCGCACCCCATTCTGGCTTGAGAAGGGATACTGCGGTCTAACTCAATCGTTCACTGGTCCGGCCTCCGTTATTCGTGATACCAGTAGCATTCCGGACAAGAAGTATGTGCTGACCTGCTTCATGTCCGCCGATCCCGGTCGCGCTTGGGCTGCTTTGTCTACGGCAGAGCGCGAAATGGCACTGGTCGCACAGATTGGCAAATTCTTCGAGTCTAAGACTGAAGCTGCACGCGACTTCGTTACGATGGTGACCTATGAGTGGGTGAATGATGAGTACTCCGGCTGGGGCTGCCCTTGCATTGTGCTGACTCCTGGAGTAATGGATACGGTCGGAAATGGTGCCGTACGGGACCCAGCTGGAAACCTGCACTTTGCTGGAACTGAGACAGCAGTGCACTGGAGGGGTTACATGGAGGGTGCTTGTGAGAGTGGTGAGCGCGCAGGTGGGGAGGTGATCAAGGGACTCTCTAGTACTGCGGCTCGGTTGTAGATAAACATTCTTCATGGTTTCTTTGCATTATTCATATCTAATGAGAATGTCTTAACTATGATCCGACTACAACCCCCGCTCCTTATTAAACTCATCCGCAACTTCCCACGTAGCCTTAACAATCTCAATACAGCCAGGCGAATCCGAATGACAACAAATGGTAATCGGATTTTCACCAACCGGCAAATCCACCTCCTTCCCTGTAATCGCAACAACCCTACTCTCATACAACTGCTTCTTCACATGAGCCTTGACGTCCTCCGTCTTCCAGGGCTTCTTCTTCCGATCAACAATCAACGTTCCATCTTCGCGATAATTGACATCGCCAAAGTACTCCGCCCAAAACTCAAGTCCCATTTCCTTCGCAATAGTCTCCATATGCGTCCCCGCAAGCCCAAAGACCTTCATCCCTTTCGGGATGGCAGCCCAAACAGCGCGGCAGACTTCAATGTCGCGCACCATCATCCCGTATAGGATTCCGTGTGGCTTGACGTGATGCATTTCGACACCTTCGCGGTCGAGGAAGGCTTTCAAGGCGCCGACTTGGTAGATGATGTTCGCGGTGTGTTCCTCGGTGCTGAGCTTCATTTCACGTCGGCCAAAGCCCTGCACGTCTGGGAGGCCTGGGTGCGCGCCGATCTTGACTCCGTGCGCTTTGCACAGGGAGACTGTTTCGGCCATAATGAGAGGGTCGCCGGCGCTGTTTAATCAGTATCGTTGCGAGGGTTGACGATGGCAGACTTATGAAACAATACTCACTGGAAGCCACAGGCGACGTTTGCATGGTCGATCAGGGGTAAGAGGTCCTTGTCGGGGCCACAGACAAAGTTGCCATATCCCTCGCCCATGTCGACATTGATGAGTGCTTTCCTCGCTGATGGTGCCATAATGAAAATCAGCTTTTACCTGCGCGATGCAAGTCTAGACTCTCTAAAATTGGGTACTGAAATCCTGGGGAATTGTTCGCAGACGCGGTGTCACCAAATACTGGAAGCTGTTTTACTCCAACAAATAATCATCATCGCTAAAATTTCCCCGCGCTGATCCCTGTCAAAGCTCTTATCTCGGAGCCGGCAAGTTGGAGGTGCACCCTGTGGCATATCAATGAGATTTGGAGTTGATATCAGCTCTCCCCAAATGGGCGTTTTCTCCACGCTCCCGTCATGGACGACCAGTGATGGGGGCTATCGCGGCTCTGGTATCAGGGATGCTATCAACGGTCAATATCAGCAAACTTTATTCCTGGATTGACATGCCCTGAGTATATGACGCTGTCCGTTTCATCTTTGCCCTTTCTGAGTCTCATGCACTGCAAATCTTTGCAACCATGTCAGAAACGTTCCAGATCCCACCGCCACTGTCGCAGGGTGTCGGCTACGGCATTGTCGTCGGTGTGGGCGCGGCCTTTGCGATTGGGATGTCGATAACTTCGTGGCTGCTTAGCGCGTACATGAATGAGGTTCAGGACTCGGAGATGTTTATGACGGCGAAGCACTCCATCAAAGCTGGTTTGACTGCATCCGCGGTTGTGTCTTCTTGGACGATCGCAACAACGCTACTTACGAGCACGACATATGGGTATCGCTATGGTGTCTCTGGGCCGTTCTGGTACGCTGCTGCGGCATCTGTCCAGATTCTACTGTTCTCTGTTGCGGCGGTTGAGCTGAAGAGGAAGGCTCCTAATGCGCAGACGTATCTGCAGGTTGTCAAAGTGCGGTATGGAAGTGCAGTGCATCTCCTCTTCACAGGATACTCCGGTGTTTATCAGATTATTACGACTGTCAACCTGCTGGTCGGGGGCTCCGCGGTCTTCTCGTCCATGACCGGTGTGAGTCGCGATGCAATTTGCTATCTCCTACCTATTGGAGTGGTAATCTATACGCTTATGGGTGGAATCAAGGCGACGTTTATCACGGACTGGGTGAGTTTATCTGCCTCGTCTTGACATGGTCAATGTCTAATAATCTAGATCCACACTGTGATCATCTACATAATCATGCTCATCGCTTTATTCGTCTTGTATGCGACATCGGATATAGCCGGCTCCCCAAGCCGAGTCTGGGAACTCCTTACCCAGGCCGCAGCACTACACCCAGTCGACGGTAATGCAGACGGGCAATACCTAACGATGCGATCGCAAGAAGGAGGCTATGTCGGTCTTGTTTTCATCGGCGCCGGCTTCGCCGCCTGTGTCGACAGCCAGCTTTTTCAGAAAGCGATTGCAGCAGACCCCCGAACCACCTCGATGGGCTATATCTTAGGTGGTCTATCGTGGTTTACTATCCCATTTGTACTGGCGAGCACTTATGGCCTCGCTGCCGCCGCCCTGGAGCATCTCCCCAACTGGCCGACGTACCCGAATCGAATGAATGACTACGAAGTTTCATCTGGACTTGCGATGCCGTATGCCGCGGTCGCATTGATGGGTAACGGAGGCGCGATTGCCGTCCTCTTAATGATCTTTATGGCCGTCACGAGCGCGATGTCCTCCGAGACAGTTGCCACCACAGCTCTAATAACATACAACATCTACCAAGCATACTTCAAAGTCAATGCTTCGGGCAGGCAACTCCTCTACTTCTCACACTTCATCACGGTCGGATTCGCGATATTCTGCTCCTCGATCGCGGTCGCATTCAACCATGGCGGCTTCAGCGTCGACTTCCTCATTACAGCGATCGGAATCTTCGTTGACAGTGCGATCGTGCCGATGGCGTGTACGATTATGTGGAAGAAACAGTCTGCGCTCGCGGCATTTATTGTACCTCCACTTTGCTCGATCTTCGGGCTCATCGCTTGGTTTTGCACGACGTATACGCACCATGGAGTCATTAGCATCACCACCTTGAGTGCAAATTTACCCCTTGTCGCGGGAAACATTACTGCGCTTTGCTCGCCACTTATCTTCACGCCATTAGTAACTTACCTCAAGTCAGACAATTTTGACTGGAACATCCTGAAAGAGGAGATTCAACGAGGCGATGACGAACATATCACTGTTTCCGCGACGAATCCCGAAGACACCGACGCGGTGGCCTTAGCCGCACACGAGAGGGAGAAAGAGGAAGAGAATGAGAAAACACTCATTACAGCGCGGAACAGGTCTCTCTTCCTGGGTCTGTTCCTAACCATATCTTTGGTAATACTTTGGCCGATACCGATGTACGCCTCCAACTATGTGTTTAGTCCAGGCTTCTTTACAGGATGGGTTGCTTTTTTGTTCATCTGGGCATTCTTGGCGGCTGGAGTTATTCTCTTATTGCCGATTTGGGAGGGGTATGGTGAAATTTTGGCGGTTATTTACAGAGTACTTGGGAAGACTTCCAGGACAGAGAAGCGCGAGGCTGTGATTGTTATGAGAGAGGAGGTGAAGGGAGAAGGAAATCAGCAAGGGGGTTCCGACAGACGGACGGAGGCAGAGAAGATCGATCCAAAGTGACACAGTCATTACATAACTCTCAGAGTCTCACGTCTAAATACATTCTCGAACAAAATAATGCGTCTAATACCACGAGTCATGTTGCTTCCATAGGCAGTAGTCTTCAACTGTAGCGGGCTGCAAGCCGCAGGTACTTTCGGAGCCGAGTGCATGAGGATTTCGGGTCTTCCCCGATAGTCTCCGACATCGACGGCGAGATAGCTTCTCGAGACTTATCTCTTGAAACCCAAAATCTTATCATGGGTGTGAATGATAAGTTGCGATAAGTCGCGCCCCGCGATGTTGGGGTAGCTTTCCTATACCGCAGGGGCTTGATGTGACTGGCATCGGATATATCCGACACGAGCGGCACTGGGATGCAAGCAATTACTCTCCAACCTTAGAGAGTAAGATATGCATGAACTTTGAAGTTTGGCGTTCCAAAGCCACCATGGACCATTTGAACACTATTGTCGTCGCGAATAGGGGCGAGATCGCCTGTCGGCTTATCCAGGCTGCCAAGTATGACTGGCCGCATCTCTTTGGCAATATCCAAACTGACCCGACTGCAGAAAACTAAATATTCGAACGATAGCAATCTACACGACGCCAGATTGCGAATCTGAACAAGTAAGACTGGCGGACATTGCTGTCTTATTGAAAGGGGAGCCAAGGGCTGCCTATATCGACGGGTAAGTGTGATATATATATATATTCCATACCACCTGAGGGAACTGCAGTCTCTAACGTCCACTTCACAGGGACCAAATAATCCAAATTGCCAAGAATCATTCCGCCCAAGCAGTTATACCAGGATATGGATTCCTTTCCGAAAACACTCTCTTCGCTCGCGCAGCGGCCGCAGCAGGACTCATCTTCGTCGGACCGTCACCCGAAGCAATAGAGTCATTCGGACTAAAGCATACCGCCCGCGAGTTAGCAGTCGCGGCAGGCGTACCAGTAGTTCCAGGAACACAAGGCCTCCTCGAAACCGAAGATGCTGCCGTCAATGCTGCGAACGAGCTTGGGTACCCCGTCATGCTCAAAGCAACAGCCGGTGGTGGTGGGATGGGTCTTCTTACTTGTGCCAATGAGAGCCAAGTCCGCGAGAACTTTCGAACTGTGCAATCTCGCGGGGCATCACTGTTCAAGAATGCGGGGGTGTTTCTAGAGCGGTATTACCCGGATAGCCACCATATTGAGGTCCAGGTTTTCGGCAATGGGATGGGCAAGGCGATTTCGATTGGCGAGCGGGAATGTTCGATTCAGCGTCGGCATCAGAAGGTTATTGAAGAATGTCCCAGTCCCTTTGTCGAATGGCGGTATGCGGGCTTGCGGGAGAAGTTGACGAAGTGCGCTGTTTCGCTGGCTGAGAGTGTTAAATACGGCTCTGCCGGGACGGTGGAATACCTTGTTGACGATGCGACGGGGGACTTCTTCTTCCTGGAGATGAACACCCGGTTGCAGGTTGAACACGGCATTACTGAGATGTGCTATGGCGTTGACCTCGTGGAATTGATGTTGCGGCAGGCAGATGCAGAACTTGGTGGGAAGGGTGGGATCCCGTCCGAGGAACTTGACGAGTTGCAAACTAGGTGTCTACAGCCAAAGGGTCATGCCATTGAGGCTCGCGTCTATGCTGAGAATCCTGGTAGGAATTACGCGCCCAGCCCTGGTCTACTGCAGCAGGTTGAATGGCATACGCCACCCGGAACACGGATAGACACCTGGGTGCGAGGAGGGATTGTGGTCAGCCCAGAGTATGACCCCTTGCTCGCGAAAGTCATGTACCATGGATCAACACGAGAAGCGGCTGTAACAGGAATCGAGGAAGTGCTGAAAAAGAGCGCCATCTGCGGGCCACCCGTGAACCTCACTTTCTTGGCGGCTATTATTCAGAGCGAGACTTTCCGCCAAGGAAACACAATTACAAAGTTCCTCGACACATTCAAGTTTACGCCGGCCGCGATCGATGTTATCTCGGGTGGATCGTACACTCTTGTCCAGGACTATCCGGGCCGGCCAACAGTAGGCCACGGATTCGGACAGGCAGGACCAATGGACCCGATCGCGTTCCAGGTTGCTAACCTGTTAGTCGGGAATGAAGTCGGTGCAGAGGGTATCGAGATTACTCTCACCGGACCGGAGCTGCTATTCCTGGGAGACGCGGTGATAGCTCTTTGCGGACCAGCCATCCCAGCCGAGCTTGACGGTGTCGACATGCCGCAGTGGAGCCGGATTCACGTTCGCGCTGGCCAACGGCTCAAGATCGGGAAGATGGCGGCGCACTGCCGTGTTTATCTCGCGGTCTATGGCGGGTTTTTCAACGTCGCGAAATGGTTCGGGAGCAAATCGACTAATCCGATGGTTGGCGTTGGAGGATACCAAGGACGGCCTCTACGCGCGGGCGATATGCTCAGTATTGCGGAAGCATCCGACCTCCCACCAACCACTGAAGTCTCAATCCCAAACCAGCTTTTCCCTGTATATACAAGTAACTGGACCATCCAAGTAATGCCCGGTCCATATGAGACGGGGTACCTCTCACCATGCGACATCGAAACATTCTTCTCATCAACATGGACGATAAGCCACAACGCTGCCCGAGGCGGAATACGACTCATCGGTCCCCGTCCAGAGTTTGGCCGAACAGACGGCGGCGAAGGAGGCGCTCATCCAAGTAATGTGATCGAGTACGGCTATCCCCTTGGTGGGCTCAACTGGACGGGCGACGAGCCGGTTATTTTCCCGGTTGACTGTCCTGATTTCGGTGGCTTTATCTGTAGTCTTACTGTTGTCAAGGCCGACACGTGGAAGGTCGGACAGTTGAGGGCGGGCGATAAGGTCAAGTTTCATAGGGTTTCTCTTGAGAGTGCACTGGACTCTCGTCGAAGCCACCAGCAATTTCTTGACCAGGTCGCCGCGGCCGTCAACAACGGGTCATGGAGCGGAGTGTCACACTTCGACAGTAGTACTGTTGGTGCAGAAGTCACAGAGCAAGACCAAGATGTTTTGAGACTCCTCGAAGCGACAGACGAAAGGCCCCAAGTCTCGTACCGCGTTGGCGGTGACGACTATCTCCTCGTTGACTACGGCGATGGACGTTCAGACGTCAATTACAAGTGCCGAGCAACAGCGCTGTCGCGAGCTCTTGCGAGCCAGAAAGGCTCAGTCTCATCTAACCTGCAGCAGGGGGGCGCAATCTTCAATACCGTAGGATGTGGAAACTCCCTGGCGATCTTCTACAACGGATTGGCGCTTCCGCAAAGCGATCTCCTACAAGCGCTCGTTGAGATTGAAGATACTCTGGGCGATATGAGAGCCATCAAACTCCCAAACCACCACTTCAAGCTCCCCATAACCTTCCGACACAAAAAGCTGGACGACACTATTGAGCGGTACACGAGCAACCAGAGATCTCTAGCGAGCTACCTACCGGACCCACTGTCATACCTCGCAGAGAACAACGGAATGAACATCGAAGAGCTGAAGAAGATGTTCCTGTCCCTAGAAACGGTCATCATCGGCGTCGGATTCTTCATGGCCCTCCCGCAAAGTCTGCCAACCGATCCTCGGTACCGTATCCGAACACCAAAGATGAACCCCAGTCGCACATATACACCTGCAGGAACTGTTGGCTGGGGAGGAAGTGCGCTCTGCATTTATCCAATCGACTGTCCAGGCGGTTATATGCCGGCGGGCATGACGCTACCGGGGCTCGACATCTTCGGATCGAAGCCTGGATTCAGTGAGCAGCAGCCTTGGATCTTTAACGATATGGATACGATTAGCTTCTATGAAGTGAGCGAAGATGAATATGACAGGATCCTTGCGGAGTTCAGAGCTGGGAAATACGAGTTCGATGTCAAGGAGGGAGTCTTCGATATGGCGGCGCATAATGCCCTGCTGGCACAGACGTCGGAGGAAGCGGCGGGGCTCCAGGCGCAGAGAGCCATTTCGCAAACAAAGATGGTGGGAAAGGAAAAGCAGCTTTTGGAAAAGTGGCTGGCCGAGAAGCAGTCGAGTACGACCAGTACCGATGAGATTCGGACGCTTCTTGAAGGTAAGTTTACGCCTCTTTATCTCCTCTGCCCGATCGTGGCTAACCGGCTGCAGATCCGACGATCGACGCCATTGAGGCGCCAGTCAACGCAAATGTCTGGAAGGTACATGTGAAGGAAGGGGATGTGCTGCAGGCCGGGATAGTGGTCTCGATCCTCGAAGCGATGAAGATGGAGATCAATGTGGTGGCCGAGGGAAACCTAGCTGGGGGGACGGTGGTAAAAGTACTGATCAAGCCTGGGGACGCCATAGAAAGTGGGAAGCCAGTTGTACTGGTAAAGGCCAATTCCAGACCATGATCTCTTGGAAGCCACCCCGAGCTTCCGGTCCAATAGGCATGCTGATTGATGGGTTTTGTTCCCATGTTATTTCTCACTTCGGGTTGCGTCTATGGTATGGAACTTTCTGCTTCAAGCATAGATACATTACAGCGGCTCCATTCTCGTTAGTATGTCCGGATAATATATGCTATCAACACAATTATTTCAGCCTATATCAAGACATATTTTGGATGTCCGTGTGTTTTCTGCCGCTCTTACGATCTGACAAGTGTCCGGCTAGGTAGTTTGGAGATTTTCGATTGTTAGACTAAGAAACACATTCTGGTGTGGCCTCAAATTATACAAAATTTGTATCCGGAGACCTTACCATGTTTTGTAGACCGGCTATTCTTAGAATTTCCGGACCCCCGCCCATTAAATCTGAAAGTGCGTCGAATATCGGAAGGTGATATGCACGGCATGCCTTCGACCGCTCTGTCTCCGGCTAGCTTCACGCGTGAGAGTCTGATTTCCATTGCCTAACGCTATTTGCCCTAACAAGACATCCAGCTTCTCGCCCAAATGAAGGCCGCTTGATTGTCTGCTTTAGCATGCATTCGGCTCTAAGCAAAACTAAACCAAGGTATGTCCTATACCCGAAGACTAGCTGTTGAGACGCCCTGGCGAAACTTCGAATATATGGAAGGTGGGGAACCTTCCCGAACCACTGACTCGATACCGTTCTATCTTCACATAAATAACATATTTGCTTGATATAGACTTCAACCTGCCAAAGAAGGTATCTGAAATATTTGAGAAAAAAGAGCAGGTTCTTAAAATAGTGCGCGGAAACCCTGGTTTCATCCTTGGTCCTTAAACACCACTCCTACTTTGTACATATCGCTTCTCACTTCCCCATTCTTTAGCGATTCTTCAGGAACCTACAACCTGGGTCAGGGGGTGAACCCACATGGTTATTGCTTGGCTTGGCTTGGCTCGTCAGTCTTGACCCACTCAGTCACGGCGATGTTGGACCTGCCACTATTTAACCAGCGTATGATTAAAGGGAAATCATGCATTTGTGTAAATATAGATTTCATGCAAGTGAGTTACACACTTTTACTTGAACTTGAGAAGGAGTTTGCTGTGGTATCACCTCTGTTTTATAAATGTCTCCAGATATTCACTTATATATCCCGCGCGGAACGCTCCCCTAGATGGCCCGCTCAAGCCGAGTGGCCCACTTTACACTCAGAGGCTCTCTGACTTATTACATAGTTATTTCTTACTAGCTTAACGGTCGTGACGTGTCAAGTGGTCCCAACTCTCTATTCGATTTGCAAAAGCACGGCCCCTATTTTGAGCACTTGGCGTGGCATTGAGGGGTAATAGACTCTGCAATGTTAAGACGTACTCAATTTATAACGGCTTCTAAAACGACACGCTGTAGAACAAGGAATAAAACCAAAACTAAATGTATAGGCCGGCTAACAAAGAAACAAAGTCCCGCATGTTCCCGCAGATTTCAGACAAAATAAGCGTTAGACAAAAAAAATCAAGTCTGCTTCTTCGAAACCTTCGAGGTCTTGAACTCCGTGGCCCGTGTGCCATAGATAAGATCACAAAGCCCAATGGTACCATAGTTTCCCCTCGAAAACTCATGGTGCATATCATGGACTACCATATTCCACTTCGAGATAGAAGGCAACTCATATCCACAGTGCGCAACGATAGCCAGCACAAGTGCCCAAGCAAGATGGAACCAGAAGAGAACAATATGCGAACCGAGGATATAAGGAGGTAGCGCCACGGGAAGGATATTGGACGCAACGTATTCAATCGGGTGGGCATAGAGCGCGGCGAGCGCAATGGGCGTCGTGAACTCGTGGTGCTTCTTGTGGATCTTGCGGTAGAAGTATGGGTGGTGGAGGGCGCGGTGGGCGTGATAGAAGATGATTTCTTGGAGGATGGAGGCGAGGAAGAGCTGCTTGACGCTGTCGCGGAGGGAGGGGAGGGTAGGCCCGACCTTCCAGAGGGGTTTTCCCGTTGCGGCGAGTAGTGCTAGGTGAATTACACCTGTGAGGAGCTGGTTGCTGAAGCAATTGCTGAGAGCCTTCTTCATGGCTGCGGTATTGGGTTGCTTCGACTGTGCCTGGATCTTGCGCCAGCCGATAACTGTTGGGCCGAGCAGGTCCATTGTTGTGAGAGCGAGAGCTGGGATCCAGAAGGCACCGAATAGGACGATGGCGCTGCCAACAAACTCAATGGTGCGTGGAGTGTAGGTTTGGTAGAGATGGGACCAGCCCTCGTTGACGCTTTGAGTGAATGACTCCATGGTCGCGATGTAGTATATGCAAATGATTGTGGACGATAACCAGATGAAGGAGAGAAATTGAGCTATCTTATAGCCATGCGGCAGGCGTTCATGCAAGGAAGGCGTCAAATAGCACGGAGAGGCCGGAGTAAACTAGAACTAGAGTCGACCAGCGTACAGGGTTAAGAATCCAACGGCTGTCATCGCGCAAGTATGGAGACAGCGCAACGGGGCTGAAACTGCAAGACAGCGGCCTTAAATTCGGGCTCATTTCTATTCTCGGAGGCATTCCGGCGTCTCAACCATGAAGTCACTCTTTCCAGGCTGACTTCTGGAGTCATGGCTGAGTCTGAGCCGGTCGATCTAGACAGTTAGCCGTCTAACCGGGCCAATTGCTTTGAAGTGTCGGCGTGCGTGGATTAAGCATCCCAGGATAAGCCTGGGCGTGCCGAAGCCATCTGCAGGATTCTGCAACCGTGGTTAACCCATCAGGTCATCAGGTCCCCATATTGCATCGCTGGGGCCAATAACGGGCTGTGCTGGTTCCAGAATGGCTCCAGACGGCAGATTCCTGTGTAAATCGGCGCAGCATGACTCGCTCGCTCAAGACCAGGAACAGGTTCCTGGCAAGCACAAAGAAAGTATACTGCAACCCATATTCCAGTCAACATGTTGATAAACAAATACAGCAACCTTTGCGCATTTTTGCTCTAGACAGGAGGTAACAGACCGACAATGACTCCTGAAAATGACTGTTGCAGCTGAGAGCGGGAACCAGTGCAGATCCACCAAGCTGAAGAAGAGCTGGAGTTTGCAGAGCGAATCACCATCAATCTGGGACTAAAACTGGAGCCCTAACATTTTCCGCCCCCAAAACAATTCTGTGGCAACTTATCAGATGCCCATTCAAGGTCATTTGCAACGATGATCCCAACCCCAAAAGCAGGTCTTGCCTTGTCACTCCTTGAAACTGGCGGCCTGGAGCGCAATGGTGACATTGCTTCCTTCGCCCTTGCTGCCGGCCGAATGGCCACAAGTGCATCCTTCGATGACCGATAAATACGCTTGACAAAGAAAAAGCCGCTTGGCTTAAGCCACGAAGCTGCAATTTAGGCGCTCGACGCGGTGCTGTAGCGGGTTTCTGAACGGCTTTCACAGCCCCCGACCGCTGATTGCGACGTGATAGAGGTCTATCACCGACTCGGTGACTTATAATGGATTTGCTATTGCTCTAATTGCCCCTTGGTCATGACGTATACACCCCAAACAAACTTGTACACTTCCAATCCTTACGACAATGAAGTATATATCCAGATACATAGTTCTTTGATCCTTTGATGGAGCTCACTACGGAATGTCAGCTAAGGACCCGGCCCGGGCCTGACTGCGAGGGAGGAAGATGGAGGATCAGGTGGATAATATATGGGGGCCAGATCTTGCATGTTGCACTTGCTCTGTGCTCCGGGGCTAGGTACACCAAGATGAAAATGTGGATATGGTTTTTGGGGGCTTAAAATGCGTTGTTCGGATGGGAGCGGTTGAAGTTTCCCTGGGTGACAAGGCGGGTGGCTTGAAGCGAACTCGGGATAAGCCTCGGTCATGAGCTGAATACGAGGGCGTTGAAACCTTATAGAATGTCGTTTCACGGGAAAGTTTCTTATTGTTGGTGCCCTGCTAATCTTTATGGTTATGGGGATGTTGAGAAATCATTCTCGTTGTACTTTCGTGGCCCTCTAGTCTTTTCCGCTGCAAGGGCTTGTAAGGTGGTTTCCAATCCAGATCCTGACTTCCGCAATTTCTTATCAGCAGCCGGAAAAACAAAGTAAATCTGGCCTTGGCCATGACGAGGTGGCTGTTGTTTGAGCTCGATTATCCACAGAGCAAGTATCATAATCTTGGTCTGTGTCATCCTGAACGCGCCGAACCCCGTCAAACATGAATGCCGAGAACATGTAAGCAACCTGATACGCCTGGTAGAAGCCCTAAGCCCAAACGGCTTTAACTTCTCCCTGGAGAAGTAATTCCATGATTAATCCTGTCCCTATTGGTCCTTGATTCCTTCGTCAAGCGGGCCAGGGTTCTCTGGAAGAGGACTACAGATCATATCGTCCTACGTATACCGAATTCTTGCCGGCCAGTTGCCGTTGTCGACACGTCGCCAGACTAACGGAGAGTACAGGCGATTGTTGCCAGTTACAGAGTGGTCTCCGGTGGTTAGGCTCCGAATCACAGCAGTGGCTGCGCTCCTGGATTGGGGGCCAAATTGTGCAATTCCCTCCCCTTCCTTGCTTGTTAGCGCAGGAACTGAAGCAGCAGCGGCCAAATTAGTCTTTAGGGACTTCAACCGACGGAACTTTTCATCCCGCCATTGCAAACCCTTGCGACTTCGATATTGCAATTGCAATGGTTGTCGAAGAGATGTGTTGTGGATCTCGAGAACGGGAGCCAAAGCCTGTTGATTGCTCGATCGGCAATGGTTCTTCGGTACTCAATATTCTTTCGAGTTCAATGCCCTGTGGAGTATGCGATGCAGGCATCTTTATGGGTGGATAGAGAGAGCAGAGGTTAGGAGCTTTTTAAAGTATGGTAGGTCGCAAACCCTAACCACGTGCTCGCAGCTCTCAATGAGTAGATTATTGATTAACAACCGCTAGCCTAGCAATTTGATATTTGCTAGGCCTGTTCACTTAGAAATCTTTTAATGCGCGCAGAGTGACGATTGAATCCCTATTGCCGGTCCTCGGAACGTTCGAGGTTAATTGTAGCTTCTGATATGGCGAAAGGTTTCTGAAATATTGGAATAGTCGTAGTTGTAGTTATCCACAAGCAAGCCCTTGATGCTCGATACCCTGAATCCGTAGATCTAGCCTGGTAGTTGGGGAGTGTTGTCATAAACATGCAAAGTGCAAGCCCTCGTCATCATGCCCACTCCCAGCTAAAAGTAAAGCAAGTGGGTGGGAAGCACGACGCAAACAGCCCACAGACAGAAAGTTATTACGGCTCACCCTTCTGCATAACCGTGTCATGGCGACGGGACCTACCTATCTACCATGTCGTACCTTCCCACCAAGATCTGTGTAGGGTGATTGGAGACGTTGGGAAAGGACGACCATGGGCACGCGCATGGGTCTATTATTGGAAGGAGCGATGCGGTCGCGCCTTCCCCTTTGGCAGAGAGATACGAATGCACTTTGGGAAGGCGCGATGCGATATTGGATCTGACTCCATCTGGAAGGAGCCCTATAAATTTAACTTTAACTTCCTTCTACTCATTACGTTTGATCAAGCTAGACCTTTGACAGGAGGCCATGTATGTCTACGGAAACGACTGCACAGGTTGTCTTGGGCGGTTTTGCACAAATTCATCACCTGCGTAGCTATTAAGAATCAAGGGGTACTTATGAATACTCTGGCAAGACCAAGAACCATACGTGCTCAACAGCACCCTAGTTATGTGAGGTGGCAACACCCCAACTAGATCAGGGAGGCAAATGACCTACAAGCCGAGTTGGGCATATAGGAGCGCAGAATGTGAGTGTACGGATATTTCTGGATAACAATTCTCCCCAACGGCAATTATATTGGCCTTCAGTGTAGGAAAGTCTAGCCAAAAGTCAAGATTCGAGACCAGCGCTATTCCCGACGTAGTGCAAGAACGACGCCGGCCTCTCGCGTTTCTATGCCCATCAACCCAAGCGAAGCAAAAATCACGAAACTATGGTCTTTTACAGCGGAGTTCTTTCATACAGTGCCCTTCGTCCAGTGGTGGCAGGCTTGCTTCTTGGATATGGACTTCTTGGATACGGACTTATTCCACTTCTCAGGCTTGTCCAAGCCCCTTCATGTAGGCTTCTAAGGGGTCCCGCTGTAAACGGGCTGCTTGACAGCTTTGTTGTTTAAGTGCAGTCATTTCGCTTGCATGCAAGGATCTGTTCGCGACCGGTGGTCCAAGTCTCCCTGGGGTTTGTTGTGCTTGCCTACTTCTTGTGCTTTATGGGTTTATATATGGGGTTAAGGATACGTATCAGCCGCCGTGGACAAAGTACATCGGCAGATACTGGGTCTATTATCTCGGGCATTGCCCATCACATTCCCGTCCATGAGTATCCATGAGAGCGCATTTTTTTTACTTAACAACTTCGTATGAGCTAATTTGTGTCTAACCCCCAGTTCGTATTGCTGGGAGAGCGCGGGTGCGGTTCAATTGTATTATGTACAATGCAGGGAGCCAAGGAGCCTGGCTACTGGGACCTTGCGAGGTGCTCTTACTCAACAGATTTTACCATGAGAGCCCATTTCATCTTTCACCCCATCCCATAAAGCATGAGACATTTTCAAGCGCCCCATCTACAAAGAATCCCTACGCATGGCTAATCGAAATAAACCCCCGGCCACCAGGCATCCAAGAGATCGCGGCCGTAGAATCCACCTACGGTATCGACCACTGGGGCATCGGGCTGCTAGCTAGTCTACGCGATGAAGCCCGACTCTCGGCTCTCGCACACCCATTCGCGCAGGGTCCGCAATACTGGTGCGAGATGATGTTCATCCCTGTCTTGTCCGGGGGTCGGTTCGAGTCGGACGATGTCTGCATTGACCTGATGCAGCGGCGCCCTGACCTCGCGCGGCACATCTCGCGATATTTTTGCTTTTTGCGCCGTGATGACGTGGTTTTCGCGCCCGAGAGCGTGGTTACGGCTTGGGTGGCTTATTATGTGGTTTTTTCGAGGGTGAGTCGTGGGCATCTACGAGGCTTGACGAAGGTTGTAGGAGGGAGACTAGGTTTAATGTTGTTTGAGAGACCCGATTAGGATACTGCCTTAATCCATGTTTTCCTACTCCAGCTGCAGAAAACGATAGATAAGCGAGATTATTCCATGTGTGACCACAAGCTCTACACAAGTACCAAGATATCGGGATGGCGTACGAGCCGCACATAGTACCACGCGATGACACCACGAGAACGGGTGTATCTGGCGTAGTATGCGTATTTTCATACCTGTACTCTTCGCTACACAAGGAAACTAAGCCAAGCTTGCCTATACCGAGAAGCATCAAACGTAACCCAACGGTGGTTCTGACTTGCCAGCAAAAGCAACGAACTACACCAGTCGCCCGGCTAAGTCTGATACTCATGATGGCTAGATATGTAAGCTTCAGCAGTGAAATTCTATACGTTGCATCGGGGCTTTGGACTCGTTTATACCTCATGGATAAATCGAACTCGCAAGGAAACCTAGTACCGCAAAAAACATTCAGACCTGGTGCTGCACTCTGCGCGGTAAAGAATACCGCCGGGTTGGTGGGACAGGATGACCGTAGGCCTTTCGGAACTCGCAGACTTGAGGTACAGTTTACGTCAGGAATTCCGGCGTTCAGAAAGGACATTTACTCAGTAGTATCTGCCATGATCAGCGCGGTGGATCCTGGATGGTGGCCTCGAGCTAGGGTTACTACTTCAAGTGCTTGATGGAAATGCAAGAATCCATGCGAACGGCATTGGGTCATAATCATGGCGCAGAGAATCAGTACGCATATCTAAATGCTGCAGATGGGTTTCAGCACGAGCCACCAGGGATAACCCAAATGTCCCTTCTTCTGGTCAGAATCAACCGCAGACTATCCTAGTTGCCGTTTCTAAGCATCCGCCTTGTGAGGAAAGAGCGATCAGCGGCATGCGATACGCGTACCTGCTTTGCGAGCCACATTTAAGCGTGTGCCGAACTGGAAGAGGCGACGATCTCAAGTAGGGTGTACGTCGCACCTGCCTTATCCGTGGCCTTACTGCGCTTTGCTACATTAATCAGCAGTGCATACACAAATGTCTGCCCACAATAAACGATTGACTGTCCGTTCATTTCCGATGCAGGAAGGACGAGGAAAGACTGCTCTATAGCTTTTTCATGACAAAGGGGTATCTGCGGCAGGAGGAAAATCAGTACCTTGCTAGCACGTATGAGACGGTTTCGAAGATGTATGATGATGGTACCTTGGCGATGTTGGGATATAGTGTTAGTGCGCCTTTCTTGGGATGGGTCGATTTGAAGCATCCTCTTGATGCTCTTCGTGGGGAGACGAACTTGAGAGACTTGTACTAGATGCAGCATGAACGTCTTGTCATTCTAAGTTTGGGGAAATGAACTATGGATCTTGTTTTCGAACATGACAATAACACACTATTCCTGATATCGCGAGATAGTCCTATCTCAGAATAAAGTGCACAATGCCCGAAAATGTGCCACGATAGGCAAAATTGCGGCGATTGGCCGAGATGGCTTCTTCTGGAGGCGCGGCTAGTTACCTTCAGCCTAGTATGATAGCATATTAAGTTGACTTACCCCCATTAGCTCCAACACGTAGCACCCCTTACCCCAAAGAGTTGGAGTAATGATAAAGCTAGAAAACCTGTTGCAGTCCGGGATCTTGGACTAGACAACAACCTATTGAAGTTGCCTCTCACGCAAACAAAATGAAAGTCCTTATAGTAAAATGCTATACAACTCAAGCAGAATGGGGCAAACAAATGATCGAGTCCTTCACCGGCCATATAAAACGCCATGAACCATCCGCGGGAATTGATATCCTGAATATAATGGACGGCGACACCCCGCCCGACCCCTCACAGTACCGCCTGGTCATATTCTCCGGCGGCACCTTCAATCTCCTTACTGACGACACCTTCCCGCCATGGGTAGACTCTGCACTTGAATTCATTCGGGCCATCTCAAGTATGCCGATTCCGGTAACCAAGCTCGTGGGTGTTTGTTGGGGGCACCAGGCTGTGCAGTTTGCGCTTGGTGGGAAACTTGGGGTTTTGGAGGATGCGCCGAGGGTGAGTATGACACAGCGTAGAAGTGCTCTAAGTACTACATTGTATAGGCTGACCAGTCATTCTGCAGATTGGTGTCGAGGAAATCAATCTCACCCCTGAAGGCCAGAAGTTCCTGGGCGGCCAAACTCCCACATCGACTCTGGTATGAGGCACAAAAGCAAGATTCACCATGTATTCAGTCAAAACTAACAAAGTGACTATTCAGAACCTTCACAAGTTCCATAAACGCTACGTTACCGAGCCTGCGCCGAATTTCACTCCGTTGGCTACCAACAATGAGATTCTACTATCGAATACAGGCCAGATCCTCACTATGCAATCGCACCCGGAGCTTTCGGAGAAGTTGTCGAGGGGAATACTGGAGGGTGCTGATGGGGGATACACGTCTTCGTCGATTATGACTGACGCGGGGGTCAAATTGCTCAGTGTGAATAGCGAACATGCTGGGGCGAAAGTTTGGGATGTCATTATGGAGTGGTGTAAGTAGGTCTGGCCCAGCGATTCGGGGCGAAGTCGAGATGTCAACTCGAACCAATTGAAAGAGAACAGAACGACATAGTGATTTATTCATCACAAAATTGTCTGACGGCCGATCGAAGAGTATAGGTGTCGTAGAGGGGAGATTGAAGTTGTTCTTGGACCCGGTTGAGGGCCATGAGCCTGAACTCTTTGTTGTAAGCTTGGGCTTTCAGGGGCGCAGTGAAATTATCGGCTAGGTTCTAAGGACAACACCTATGACGGAGGGACCTTAAGAGAGAATGAAATGACATTGGCGAGACCAAGCTTTGACCTCGTTGACGTCTAGGTCCTCGACGGATTTAACAACCTCGTCTTTGAGGTTCAACAAAGAATCATTCTCCTTTCCAACCCTATTGAGTTAGCCCTGGAGATCCGTTGAAGATCACACCAAAATTGAAAGAATCAAACAAAGGACCTGCTAACATACAGTTACGCAGATGTTGGGTTGACCTCATAGTATGAACTAGCCGGAGCTCATGCTCTTTCATGCGACAGGATTTTTCGAAATTCTCGTAAGGATTCAGCGTGGAATATGCCAGTCAGGTCAGCTGCCCGTCATCTGCTTGCGAATATTCAAATGGGTCTTTATTCATGTTCTACGCGGATTGGTCAATTGGCCGCCAATTCAAATACAGACTGGGTCCAGGAACTAGCAATAAGCTCTTACCACCAAAGATTTATCCTGTGACTAAGATCAATGCTCAATGAAGTGAATGATCATAAACAAGAATGAAAAGTCACTTTCTGTAGGCATCCAAGATTTCTCGATCGATGTCTATAAATATACGGTGACTTCCCTCGAAAGTCCATCTCAAAAACCATCAACTCACCTTCAGAGCCAATCTCAACGAGAACTTCTAAGACATCTACTCACAAAACAAACCGTCGCAATGACCAGACTTCTCCAACTTGTGGCTGTTCCGCTCCTCGCTCTTGCAGCCAGCGCATCATCCAATACTCGCAGAGCCGATGATACTCGCCCCTGCGTCAAGGTAACCCTCCCTGTCACCATCAACGCAACGAGATCCACCTTCGACATCCCCCGTGTAGACAACACCATCGACGCAGTCGACTTCGCCTGGGAAATCGACCACCACGGCTCCACCCCTCCCCCGCAACGCATCACCGGCCAGAAAGCAATCGACGACGAATTCTTCATCGACGCGCAGCTATGTATCCCCAAGGACGGCGCGAAGCGCGATATCCTACAGATCGCAACGCACGGATTCGGATTCGATAGCCGGTACTGGGACTCTGAGATCGAGCCGGAGAAGTACAGCTATGTTGATGCTGCGCTGAAGGCCGGATACTCCATTTTGACGTATGACCGGCTTGGAACGGGACTCTCGGATCGGCCTGATGGCTATGAGGTCGTGCAGATTCCGACAGAGATTGAAGTGCTGAGTGAGATTGCGACTCTTGCGCGTGATGGGTTGGGCGAGGATATGGGTGATGCGAAGGCTGCCCTAGATATTCAGACCTTTGATAAAATTGTTCTTGTTGGGCATTCGCTTGGTTCGTCTGTTACTCTTGGTGTTCTTGAGAAGTATCCTGATCTTGCGGATGGTGCGGTTTCGACGGGGTTGTTCCCGAGTGATATCTTTACTGCTGCGGGACAACGCGCGTTCGGGCTCGAGTACGCTGCTGAGAATGATCCTGAGGATTTCAGAGACTGCGGAAGCGGATATATGGTTCCTGGGACTAGAGCCGCGATTCAGCAGTTATTCTTCAAGAAGGGTCACTTTGACGAGAAGATGCTCGAGTACGCCGAGAGTATCAAGCAGACTGGGACCGTTGGTGAATTCTTGACCCTCACTGCTCCATTCGGTGTTCCTGCGCCGGAGTACAAGGGCCCTCTCTTGTTCGCACTCGGCGAGCTTGACTTTGCTGTTTGCATGGGTAACTGCACGGGTGCTTATGATCTTCATGGGCTGAAGAAGGATGTTTATCCTAATGCTAAGGATTTGAGGGCCCATGTTCAGCCTGGTAGTGGCCATGCTTTGACTATGCATGATGATGCGCAGGGACATTTCAAGGCCATCTTTGATTACCTGGATGAGTTTGAATTATAAAGAGTGTGATCCACGATGACACAAGTGTATCTGTGCACTTGGTCTCTCTTCTCCTAGTTTGCTTAGTCCATTTTCGAAGACTCGAGATGATTTTAAGAGCCAATCCGGCATTTAGGGAGAATAAAATACTGTTTGTTTACAATAAGATCCTATGCACTATCCGAAGACAAAACTCCAGATTATAAAATCTACTTGTTCATTTTGCCTATAATTACAAAACTCGAAACGCAAATTCAGCACGGTAAGCATCTCATTGGGGCAAAGTGAGGGGTTTCATTTCATTGACTTGGACTCCCAGGGACACCCCGGGACAATTCGCTGTAGACCAATAAACTATGTAATCTAACTAAACTAGAGGAACAAACATCCAGGCTGCAATTTGATAAGAATCTCTCCGATTGAGCAGCGGTTAAATACCTTCAGCCGCACATGCATACCCCGTCGCGTCTTCCGCCGAGCCTTGTCGACTGGACCAGCTGAATATTCATACCTTTAACCGGATTGGATTATTATGTTGTCTCGAGCTTTGAATTGCTGCCTACGAGTGAGAATGTAACCCTGATTCATGTACAGTGTGGAATTGTGGATATAGTGGACATCGAGCTCCTGGTCTTCAGTCAGTATGTAGTATTCGAGTGGAAACGCGATGGAATTCTTGTATGATTCATATTCATTAGTCAGAAACGTTCTCATGACTCTTACGTGATCCTAACTAGTAGATATGCAGATCTAATGGTAATCTGATACGTTCATTGTGAAGCATGCATATATGTAAACGAGGGCCGTACTTGACGAGTTAACTGGTGTGACTCATTCGGCATTTGGCATGCGGCCTAGAAATTCAAACTATGCAACATGGTAGTTATTCCAATTGTCTCCAGACCTTGATCACCTGTAGTGAAAGTGACTTTCTCCATCCATCTCCCCGTCCCGCTGCGCACCGGAAGACGTACGTTCGAGGACTAAGAACAGGACCAGACCTTCATGCTAGAGGCCCAGACCCAGGTCGTGGCAACGGCCATGAACGTGACTGCCGCAATTTGGTATGGAGGGTCGGTCTTGCCGAGGGTTGTTATCTCTTCATTGACGTCGTGTTGGCAGGTCGAGCAAAACTCGCGGAGACGTTGCGCATTGGATTGAGCCTTCAGCTTCCAGTATGGGTCAACGGATCTTTACCACGATGGCGAAAACGTCCAGCTAGACCGCCCTACCGTAATCCTGCTCAACGTGCCCTTTTGTACCTTGTAGCATGCGGTGTTGCCATAGGATCATTGGGATGTTCTCGGCATGAGGCATGCTTGGTACAGCGGCTCGCCCCGGTCGCAGAATTGCAGAAACATCTTGTTATCTCCACAGTTCTGTGAAAAGCCACAGTTTGCCACCGTTTATGCGACCTTATTTCAAGTCATGTCGTAGGTATTGTCTGGGTTGAGGAAGGGCTTCGTTGTGGCGTCTGGAAGTGTGGCGCAGGGCGTGGATTAGGGCATCGGAAGGACCAATCTTTGGCAGACGACACGAAGCTATGGCAAGAGATCTGGTCAGCACTTTCCCTACGTTAGATCAAGATATAATCACACCAAGACCCAAGTTTCCCTGCATTTTCCCCCTCGATTTGCCTCTCTTCGGCGCGTCCGAGCGTTTTGCTGTACGGGGTATCCAGGGATTAGCCACTTGGGCGCCGGCTTCTAGAACCTCGATTCAACGGTCCTTCGTTATATGGATACTTTCCCTGGTTGCTCATTTGTTTCTGACGCGTTGGTTCCTGGCGCCCATCGCCCGTTGGACGCATTGATCGGCATCGGGCGATAGCAGCGTTGCTCGCCAGTGGCTACGGGCGCAAACGAAAGCCCGATCTCTCGGCACAACCGAACAATATAGCCTCTTGGCTCTGAGGTTGTACTGATATCCTGATAGAAGCTGAAATCGATGAGTTTATGGAGTTGAAAAAGTCTTCAACCAGTTGGGACGTGGCAATGGCTTGCGAGCGGGCAAGGCTCATGAGGCTCAATCGGCCTCCGGGTCGTCACCCTGCATGCTGCTACTGTCTTGGCAATGGTATGGGCCCTCTGACTGGCTGCATCATGCATCAATCAGCTCCTAATCACATAGGTTGCCATCAGCTTGTGCAGATGAGAGGGACCGGCTTCTTCACTGCCACACAAATGCCTGAGGACCATATCTCTGCTGCCCCTCTCTGACTTTTTTGTTAGTTACTGCGTCCGGGGTCCCTCCAGCTAGGGGCTTAGGTATGCTGCAGTTGCAGCGTCACGTTTCAGGTCTATTTCGCATCTGGGATAATGTTGCGCCCGGACTGTCTAGATCAATTTCTGCGCCCTTTAGATCGACTTTAGCCACGTTGGCTGCCTGAGGTTGTTGATTGTAACCACGTGGTGGACCTATATAACAAGATATTCTTCCTGGAACGACTAGCCTTTCCATCTTCTCGCCAGCACCCTCTCGCAATGGACTACCCGGGTCATTTCACCAGGTCGACAGAAAGCCACAACCATATCAGCCACAGCAACGAGCTCATGCACTCTCAAGCTTCATTGAATGCTGGTCCACCGTTTCTGGCCCCGTTTGTACCTGTTCCAATGGACCTGTATTCTTCGTTCACGACCAATTTCTCAGGAGACATACAGAACGCGGCCTCACCCCGAACACTGCCTAATTACTCGACGGACAACTCATCAATAGCACACACGGGATTGTTATCGTCCCAACATGGCGCGTCGATCAACCGACGCGGGGGCAGCCATTATGAGCCGCCAGCCTCGTCACATCTCTCCGACCCCTCAGAACCCCTGCAGACTCGCCTGGACGCGAGTCCTGTTCCCCCCAATGGGAGCTTCTCCTATCGCCCAGCGGCCCAAGCGCCCAGTCCTCATTCTGGAACGTATGCCTCTTTTTCACTTTTTCTTCATCTCAATTTCCGAAACCGACTAGGGCTGACTCGACTTCATCATGCTCTAGTTCCCACGGTGCTCCCATCTACCGCTGTAGATGGGAGGGCTGCACGAGCGCGACGCTCTTTCGTCGAGAGGCTGATCTTATGCGCCATCTCAAGACAATCCACGTCTCCCCGCAGGCCTATCACTGCCCGGTATCGAACTGCGACAGGGTCTTTGGCCGCAAGGACCATGTGAACCAACACGTCAACCGTCGCCACCGCGGTGATATCTGATCTACTTTCTTTTTCTGCAAAACTGGCGTTCAATTGGCCCCATTTTGATTGCTTCTTCTCTCCTTTGGTCTCCATTGCATAGGAAGATCTTTTCAATTGTGTGAAATATACCTCTTCAGCTACTTATTCTACAACACAATATTCCACTCAGTTATTCAACATAATTTGAAATCTATATACTTAACTCCCCGGGTACTGCACATAACCAGGTACATCGTACTCGTTCCACAAGGCTGAAGCCCGCGCACTCTGCCTTAGGCGGGCCGCGCAAGATCTAAATAAATGCCTCCCTTTGCACCCCCGAATTGGCCGGACCTCAGACTTGGCAACCGAGCCTTGTCGAGCATTTGCCCTTTTCAGGTACATCGTAGACAATCCTGCCGTGGATTGCGGATACCTCGTGCGTAGAAGGAAGAGTCCAGCCAGGATCATCCCGTACGGGGAAAGTCACGTGGTGTGCTTCGCTGGCAGATGAGGCTCAACTGAATCCTTCCCCCTCTTTCTGTCTGTCGCACTTATCAAGGCTGATTATCAATCATCCTGTGATGCTATGCTTTTGTCATACCCCTACTTCCCGATACACTAACTGCAAAACCACAATGCTCCAGCTCAATCGGGGTGACCCTCGGACATAATCACGTGACCTTTCACGACCCATGGCAGCCTCTACCTACCACAATCCAAGATGAACTCATCTACTGAAATGTATGTTCATCTCCCATCTACCCAGTCCTTCTGCTACATTCGACTCCGACAGAAAGAGAAGTGAAAAATGGCACGACCAAAAAACTCTCACAAATTCCCCAACGCAAAGTGGATTTCCCACCACTACCGCGACCACGCCGGGAATCCCGCGGTCCTGATGGCCAAGAAGGCGACGAATCCGGCAAGCGAGTGGTTCGGTCAGCCTGTTCCCGGACTTGCGGTGCAGGTCTATAGTACTGTGCCGATCGCGTTCCACCATGGTGATGGTGGGGATGGTCGGAGTGAGAATGAGATTGGAAATGGGAGTGAGGACGACCTGATCAAACTCTGCACGTATCTTACCCGCGGGATCGATACATGGCCGACTGTTTCATTTGAGATTTATTCTATCCAGGATGATGTTTGGAGTTGTGTTGTTCACCAGCGACGAGAGATATCCCATCGGAAAACACATCGTCCAGGAGATGACTTCTTCCCGGGTATTGCTAAGGCTGTTCCGAATCCACATGAGCAAATCCCGCAGGGCTTCCTCCTCGTCATAACATCAGATAGTTTCCGCACAATAGTGCGCAGCGAACCAGAATATGAAGATGAAACGGGTCCGCTGTGGGTGAATTTCAACCGGGCCTTCGCCGACAAGACTAGAATCGATGCGCAACCCTCTACGGATCTTGGACTCGGAACTCCAAGAATCCTACCGGAGCGAGACGACATTGTTGTCAAGAAGATGAGGGGGACGTTGCAGATGTCAAGGGATTTGGGGGGAAATTTTAGTCTTTTCAGTCGGAGTCAAGTTGACGAGGATGTTTTTGAGTATGCGCTTGATGAGGATGAGGGGGACCCAGCGGAGCAGGAGAGACCGCCGAGTCTAGAGATTGTGTGGGAGTTGCAGAGGAGAGCTAATTCTCTTGATGGGGAGTTTGTTGTGCGGATCCCCGAGGCAGCTGGGGGTTCTGTCGCTGTGACGTCGAGGTCTATTGCTCTCGATGCAGACCTGCAGTCTGATCTGCAGTATATCATCTACGTTACCTTCCCTCACCCCGGTATCGAGCTTAGCATCATCGCGCGGGCCTTCACTGCTGAAATAACGAAGCAACTATCCCAGCACGAAAAATCAAAGACAATCAACTTCGAATTCCATTCCATGCCATCCGCACCACTCAGCTCCATCCTATCAACCCATCGAACCCTCCTATCCCCCAGACCAAATCTCACAATCGGCCGCCTGCCACCACAAAACTACCCGAGTCACCCTTCCCACCGCCCCGGAACGCGCCTAACGCCGCAAAACCGCATCGAGGAAACCGACGAATGGAGCATCGATAATCTGCGCGAACCGTATGATACATTCATCGTTATTCTTGATCGGGCGGATTTCTTTCGAGGCGCGCGGCCTGACTCGAAAGATACGGCTGCGTCGGGCGTGCTGTTTTTATTGGCCGATGGGGGGAAACCGACTGAGGAGTGGATGAGGGTTTTGGGTGAGTCTTGGCCGGGGCAGGAAGGAGTGGGTTCTCAAATGGGGGATACGGTTGATGTTATGGTTTGGAGGTGTTTGGGGATGGCTGAGGCTGCGAGGAGGTTGGGGGTTAGGGTTGTTGGTGGGAGGGAGATAGACGGGGGTGCCTCTTTGGAGCAGGAGACGTCGACGTTGTGATATTCATGGAGTACGGTCCCGTTGATCGGCAGGTCCATTGTCGATCAGCAGGAATGACTGATTTATGTATGATGTCGATATCAGCATGCACAAGGTTCGTGCATTCGGCGTTATAATACTGAATGGCCCATATGCTCCTACAGCAACCGACGGGCGATGAGCGCGAGGAACAAACGCGTCGGGATATCTTCCGGGGAAAAGTCATGTTAATAGAAAGAAAATTAGTTCTCGTCTATTAAATGCTGGTATATATCCAAGAGAATGTAATCATCAGAAACCGCTCATCAACCTCTCACTCCCTCCGAGCCCCAGCATCCAACCCTAGAAAAAGTCATGAGCCGCACGCTTCTTGTTCTTCGAGTTCGAGCTGGAACTGGAGGTAGAACTGCTCCCAGTAACAAGCCCAACCATCTCCCCAACCCTCTTCGCAACACCCCCCATCTGCTCAGCCGTCACCGGCTCAGTACGCACAACCCACCCCACCTCAGTAGGCAAGCGCTCATTCTCAAAGAAATACTCGACGTAATCACGGTTAACAGTCCCCTTGTCCATATCCCCGAACGCAATAACAGGGAATCCCATCTCGTTGTAGCTCGTGCTCTCCGTGGTTTCCGTGTATGTGTACGTCGGGTTAAACGCCTTGCTGTGTACTTGGCGGGCGAGCTTGGCGTTCGCGAGGTTCTGCAGGGTTACGATGGCGTTGGGGAAGTACTTTTTTGTTTCGGTGAAGACGGACGAGCTGAAGACGTGGTTGTTGCCGAAGTAGGCGTCCATTCGGGAGATAGAGGCGTCGTGTTCGAGGAGGTTGTGAGTGTTTAGTTGGTCGCTGCACATCATTTTTGTTAGCATGGTTTTGAGTGTAAATAGCAGGGGGTTAATCCGTACAGGTCAAAATCCGTAGCATTCTCCTTCGGATTCGCCATGATGGCATTGTCAAACATAGCACTCGCAAGCGTAGGGTCGAAGTTCAGACTGTCGATGAAGCCCTGCGCCAGAGCTTCACGAGTAATGTTGCGGCCATCGCGGTGGATAAAGCCCTGGTTGGCAAGGGTGTTGAGCATAGGGCATGGGCTGCGGGCTGTATCACAGGTATACAAAGTCAGCTTCTCAGTTCCGAAAAGGGAAACAAGGGTTGCGGGCAGAACCGACCATCGCTTGATCCCGCGGCGATCCAGGCATGAGGGTCCTTGCTGTTCGCGTCGGTGCCGGTGTTTGTGTTGCCGCTGCCGCTGTTGCTACCACTGCCACTGCCGCTACCGGGGGTGAAGTGGGAAAGGGCATCGTTGAAGATTTCAAAGGGGGAGACAAAGCGAGCGTGGGCGTTTGCGTGGGCGTGGGCGGAGGCCAGGCTGGCGGCGCCGAGGAGGACGATGAGCTTCATTTTGCTGATGGTGTAGCTGGTAAGCGAGCAAAGAGTACGTCAAAAGAGTGAATGTTTGCTGCAGAACCCAAATTATGAAAACAGGCCCTGCTTCCCTATTATAACTCCCAAATCAACTACCAGCATCCGCCACACTGGAGCAGCCTTGACTCGCTCAACATCTCAAATCCACGATTTCACAGGGACACCACACCCTTCCAAAGAATGTAAACCAATCGCATGTAAATAATTACGCACTTGCCTATCGTGGATGGACCCCGTAGACTATTGATTTTTTTACTATGTGTGATTGGTTCCCAAGTACCAGCGGACGAGCGGCGATCGACAGGGGCGGAGAAGCGCACGAGGAGAATTTGTCAAGAGGGACCACATAGTTTAATTGCTTGGGCCACGTTGCTGGAATTCTGGATTTATCTCTGCACTTGTCTTGGATTCATCATTTGACACTCTTGATAATCTGAACTGATCGTCTCGTGCTTTTGTTCGTTGGCACAACACTATTGTCTGTCAGGTTTAGGGCTCGCGGGACGGTCGGTCAATCCCGCTATCTAGGATTTGGAATCAAGCTCTTTACTGTTTCTAGAAGGAGTCTCTTCTCCAGGTTTTGTGCAGTTGGGTTTATGCGCTTATTATTGCTCGTTGATTCGGTATGCCCCGCTGCCCAACAGCAAAGTTCATCCTTGCGCACAAAGAGTCCGTGATGGCGAGTCAGCACTACAACTCCTCCTTAAACCACGACCGACTCTTCGCATCAAAAGGATTCTCATGATCAGACCCCGTTGACAAATCCACCCCCAACCCTGCATACGCACTCGTCAGCGCCTGCAGGTGCGCAAAACCCGGCGCATCCTCGCCCAGCCCCCAAGCAAAAACACCACTAAGACCCTTATCTTCCACGACGATCGGTACCTTTCGCACAATCGCCTCAGGCGTATCAAAGCTCCAGAAGATATTCTCGGTCGGATCGAAATAAAAGTACCCGCCGCCCAGAGAATCATACTCTCCCTCGTTCAGCGCCCGCTCGAAGGATTGCGATAGTTCACCAGGGACAGCATCAATCCACGAGAATGCGCCCGCCTGACCTAAGTCTGCGCCTGTGCTGGGGTCTTCCATTAGGACTGTGCGGCAGCCCAGTGGGTTCTCGTTGCAGTTTGCGTTGGGATCTGTCTTGAACCATTTGACGTAGAATGCGAAGCCGAGGTTTGCTTTTTGGGCGGGCACGCCAGCCGCCGTGTATGCGTTTATTGCCGTCAGTGAGTTCTGGATGCCTGTGTGGTGCTTTGTTATGCTGTCGCGGCGGTTCATGAGATCGTAGGTCATTATGTTGTAGAAGTCTAGGGAGGGGTTGATGAGTGGGATTGTCTCGCTGGTGAAGGCGAGCATGTCGCGTTCGAGGCCGGGGACTGCGGCGGACATGATTTTGTTGGGACCGATGGCGGTTCGGATTGCAGATAGAAGGTGAGGGTACGCTTCTATTTCCCAGGCTTTCTCGCTGTTTGGGGTCTGTTTGTAGTCTTCGCCGTTGCCGCTGTTGGTGAGTTTGGTCAGTCCAGTTTTGAGGTAAGGCAGTAGAGATAAGGTGACTTTCCCACGTACCCCGGGTATTCCCAGTCTATATCCACGCCTAGACATAAACATCAGTATAATCCCTTCCGTTGCAAAAGAAAGGATTTACCGTCAGCGCCCGTATCCTCAAGCATGTTCCTAACATTCTCCGCAAACAACGCCCTACTCTCCTCCGTTCTTGCTGCAGCGTCAAAACCACTCGTATCCCCCCATCCTCCAATCGCAACCATGACCGCCGTTCCAGGCGCAAACTGAGCCCTAACATTTTCGATCGAAGTAAAGAGCGGCCACTCGGTTCTATTGGGGGTATTGAACCAGTCTGAGCGCATAAAGGCTAGAGCGACATGGGTTACGTCTTGGACAAGGGCTAACTCGGGAACGACGTTGTGTTGGCTGTGGATTTAGCTTAGTTTGTAAGCAGTCAAATATTGTTAATGGTGGCTTACCCTGTTAGATACATGATGCAACGCCCGTATGCCATAGGGATTGCAAGGAGCAGCAATAAGGCGTGAAGGAAAGGCATATTAATTGATGCGTGAGGTAGTTGATTGAGAACTTGTAGTTGTCAGTTCCTATATGTACCTAGAGGTGTTCTTCTACCCCGCAATGACGATGTGACCTTGCTAATGTGGTACAAGCAGAGGGTCATCTGGTGTCGGAAAATATATATCGGCGCCGCTACAGTACGATGGCGACTGGCCGCGACACAGGGGTCAGAATGAATGAGTATATGGTTATCCTGTAAGGTAGCAGAGCATATAGACGAAGAAATGCCGCCGGTTTACAAATGGCGCGCGACATAGTAGGAAAATGCAGGTTGAGTGGTGGCGGCGATGGTTGTTTACAAGGGCACGTGACGTGAGACATGCACGTGACCTATATTCTGAAGTGATGGACAGTTACTCTCTATTATTGGCTATTATTGGGTGGCCGGTATACTGTGGGAAGCGATGGATGGATCTCCTATTGGGTGGCCGGTACGGCCAGCTAACTATCTAGGGTACTAATAGATGACTAAGCGAGGTCGACCCCTAGGGGCAGGCGGTACCGTACGGCAGTATGCTCCGACATATACACCCCTGGCGGCACACGTGACAAGAACCTATCACGTGACTCTTCACGAAGCTGCTCCTCTTCCGCAGGCGAATCTGCAGTCTCCCAGAGCAGTGTCGTTGGAACTCAGACCTTCATTTCTCAAATGGTGGAGGACTTGAACAAGCAAGCGAAAACGCCTTCACCCAAGATTAGTGAGCAAGAAGGCCGAAACGACGAATCAGGACCGCGACTCGGCAGCTCGGCCAGCGCTCCACAGCCTCGGCTGCTTGGCACGTCCCCGCATACATAAGACCTGGGCTCGATCATCTTTCCCCAAAAGCTGTCAACCACTGTATTCAAACTGACAGACAACTCAATATTACCACTTGCAACTGCAACATGTCAGGCCCAGGCGCTGGTCACGAATTCTCCTCCAAGGAGGTCACCTGGCTCAAGCGCGATGTCCTCCTCTTCGCTAACAGCATCGGCGCGACCTCGAAGGAGCTGCACTTTCTTTTTGTATGCCTGTCAATTCCTTAACTAACAGCGATAGAAAGTTCTAACTCGAGACTAGGAGCTCCACCCCAACTTTGCTGTCTTCCCAACTTACCCAATCATTCTCCGTAAGCCCCTTCCCTTGTCACACTGAGACACCTCACTAACAACCAATCGCAGCATTCAAACTCACCGACCAAGAAGTAACAGACTTCTA
Source organism: Aspergillus stella-maris (assembly GCF_047715825.1). Taxonomy (NCBI): domain Eukaryota; kingdom Fungi; phylum Ascomycota; class Eurotiomycetes; order Eurotiales; family Aspergillaceae; genus Aspergillus; species Aspergillus stella-maris. The sequence goes on along the minus strand of NW_027396842.1, from coordinate 25,258 downwards.
CTCCCGCTCAAAAGGTTCCCCAATCCCCGGCGTACCAGCATTCGACCCCAAGCGCGTCGTAGACGGACAGCGCAAGATCACGGTCTTCAAGCAGCTCCCTACCACCAGCGCGGGGAAGAAGTTCGAGCTGCGGAGTAGAGTAGTTGGTGTATATGATAAGGGCAAGGCCTCTGTTGTTGAGACGGAGCAGAGTATTGTTGAGGTTGGGAGTCGTGAGGTTTATTCGACTGTTACGGGGAGCGCGTTTTATGTTGGGCAGGGGGGGTGGGGTGGGCCGAAGGGTTTGTTTAGACTTCATTTTTGATGGGCGATGTTTGGCTGATGAGGTGAATATGGATAGGTCCTGCTACCCCGAACTACCCGCCACCAAAAGACCGCAAACCCGATGCCGTTCGTGAAATCCAAACGACGACCGAGACGGCGCAGCTCTACCGGTAAGCCTAACCAACCACCCATCCATCTCCCTCCACCTCCATACTAACAATAACAAAAGTCTAAACGGCGACTACAACCCCCTCCACGCCACCCCCGAACCCGGGCAAAAAATGGGTTTCGGCGGCATAATCATCCACGGTCTGTACAGCTGGAACTCGACCGCGCACCAGATCCTCGAAGCCTTCGGCGGTAGTGACCCGGCCAACTTCCGCGAATTCCAGGCGCGGTTCGCGTCGCCGGTTAAGCCGGGTGATAGGCTTATTACTGAGGGGTGGAAGACGGGAAATGTAGAGGATGGGTTTGAGGAGGTCAGGTTTGTGACGAAGAATCAGGATGGGAAGGTTGTTCTTAGTAATGGGCGCGCGCTGATTAAAGTGCCAAAGGGGGGTGCGAAGTTGTAGGGCTCCGGTCCGGCGCCATTTTATATCGAACCGCATTATATAGCGTTGGAAGTTCGCTGTTTGTCCATCGAACCACCTGCATATTTCTCGCGTTCCCCTATCTTGTCTAGCTATATTTTAGGGATGCGTTAGACCAATGCCCCCTAGCCCTCCGCTCTGACTGCTCCAAGAACCAGACTAGTAAAACACAGAAGAATATACAACCTGCATCATAAGAAACTCCACCGGATACTGCTCCAGTATACCAGGCACAAGCTCAAGCCAATCAGGCTTAAACCGACACGCAATCGTCGCGTTGCAGGAGTCCCAGAAATCCGGATACCAGCCAGCACCTTCCCAGTCTATAAGTGTAATCTTGAACTACGATACTCCATTGCTATTTGCAAGTCTTTCGACGATAATGTTCTTTGGTTGTAGGTCACCGTGGGCGAAGACCGTGCGGTGGTTCTTTAGTGTTTGATTGACCATGTTTCGTACCAAGTTGATATATGGTTCTGATTCTGTCTGTCGAAGTCTTTCCAGAATGGCGAGATTTATTTCTTCTTGATTGTTGAAGGGGTCTGAGATTTTTGGACCAGTCCCCGTATCCAGAAGACCCCGTCCAGGCAAGGTGTGCGATTTAACATCCCGAGGGAATCAGGCGGTGGTAGAGTGCGCAACTCCGTAATCGCGTCTTTGAGTACCTTGCATACGATAGCTCTTCTGGCCATATTGAGGGATGGTAGTATCGCCTCAAGGGTCTCGCCAGGGACACATTGCATGATGAAGTATGCCTTGTTGGTGGCAGGATCTCTGAATGCCGCATGGACTTTTGGGACTGGAACTTTGCTATATGCAGCTAAGAACTTCATGTTCTCGGCTTCAATTAGAGATACACCGTGGCCCATTTTCACTGCGAAATGGTCGTTGACGCGGACGATTTTGGTGGATGCCTCTGGTAGGCTCATAAAGTCCGTTGCAGGCTCGATCTCGGTGACTGTCGGGAGGCGCATAGTGGCTGAACCAGATTTGCTTGACATATTGTAGATCAAAACAGCCTGTATAGATAGGCCTTGGAAGAAAAGAGGACATCAGACAGGGTGAAGTTGAAGTTGAACTGGGCGCTCTGTTGATGTTATGCTGTCGCTTAGTCAGTAGATAGGGAGTTGCCAAAGGCAACCCAGAGAGATGGGTAGGTGAGATTTACCTTCAAATGTGGCGATATGTCTTTCCTGAAAGAGACAGTATACATTCCAGTTTGTTGGCTTAGGGCCCGCCGCTTTCAAGAACGCCCAGTGCCATTTGAATTGACGATGCTGAATCCCCAATGGACACGTATACAGGTACAATTGACGCCCATGAAGAGCTAGAGCAGATAAGGTGGCAAAAGGGACAAGATTAGATCAGACGCTTGGTGATCGACGCTGATGTTTGTATGGAGTAGGTCAGTATCTGCGCTGCCTAGCTCCAGCCATCCCCTCTGACAGGCCAAGCGCCTGATATCAAACGCGATGGACGAATCACGTTACAAATTTAATTAAGGCGCCCCGTAAGTCCAAGCATCAAAGCGTTAAAACCACTTGTTCATGCTGGGCGTTGCTTGTTGCTATGTGCATCGCCCCCATACTTGGCCCCGTGGCTTGGACCATCCCGCATCCTGCAGGTAGGCAACAGTATTGCTGGAGGCACATAAAACACTACATGCCAGGAAGTCAATACCCTGGTGGAAAGCAAATGGATATAATCAAGAATCCAATTTCATTTACTGGATTCGACTTCTACAACAAAATGGTTGGACTTGGTAAATCTGACTCTGCGCCTCCTTATGAGAAACTCGTTGAGGATATCAATGAGCAGGGACACTTGCATCCTCATAACTCCTCTGGTGTATGTTCACCCGCTCTGTTAATTCTGGACAAAGAAGACTGACAGAGGAACAGTACTCTGCCGTCGCACACGAAGATACCTACACCGACAATCCTACCTCCACCACCCCAACCACCATCCACCGAGTCCCCGACGAAGAACAACAGATACCTCTTTCCACTCAATGCCGCGGCATCCAGCTACAGAAGTCCTGGCTCCCCCAACTCAAGTTGGAACGTCGCCTTTCCAATCCTCTCCCTCCGCCTTCGACATTCCAGGCTCACTCCCACTGCGCGCAATGCGATGCGTTTGTTGAACGGCACCAGAAGTTACAATATCAGAGGTTCGTCTGGGGGATAATCGCGCTTGCTTTTATTTCCGCGCTTATTTTTGGGCTTTTACTTGGGGTGGCGATCTCGCAGGCGAGGAGGAGTAGGTACTAGGGCGGGAGTTTGTCTGAGTGGGACTGGGCTGGAGCATATTTGGACAAGGAAGGGAACTACTATCTTTAAATTTTCCCTGCTGTTGGTGTTTGCGATTGTGAATAATGCATTGTTTGACTAATAAGGGTGGTACATGAATTCGATGCAGACTTAAGCCGTACCCTCCTCGTCATACTTGGGCACCTTCTCTCCAGCCCTCCACTTATACTTGCTTCCCGGGTGATCCTCTGGCAGACGAATCTGACCCTCGCCCAAGTAGACCTCTCGCGCTGTAGCCCCTTCCCTGGTAACCTCGCTTCTGAATCGACCTCTGGCTCTGAGCTCCGGCAGAAGGAACTCAATAACATCCTCGAAGCTCCCCGGATTCGTGATATGTGCGATGTTGAAACCATCAACACCAGAGATTTCAACCCACCGCTCCAACTCATCAGCCACAGTCTTTCCACTACCGATGATTTTCGTCTGGATTCCACCGACACTAAGGAACTCCACAATCCGCCGCTTGGTCCAGGGGAGGTTCTCTGTTCCCGGAACAGTTGATGCCCATCGCTTAACAATACTCTGGACCCTCGTCGCCTCTGCAAACCGGAAATCCGCGTCATCAGGATATGAACTCAAGTCAATACCCGTCCATCCACCAAACAGCGCAAGGACACCCTCCTGATCAGCGTACGAGAGGAACTCCTCCCGCTTAGCATAGGCCTCCTCATCCGTCGCCGCAACAATAAGCGTGATACCAACAATCACCTTAATATGATTCGGATCCCGCCCCTGCTCAGTCGCAACGCGCCGAATATTGTCAACTGTACTTCTCACACCCTCAGGCGTTTGCCCCGCAACGAAAATGGCTTCACCATGTTTCCCGCCAAACCCATTCCCAGCTTCACTCACACCAGCCTGGAACAAGAACGGCGTCCGCTGCGGACTCGGCTCGCAGAAGTGTGGGCCGGGAACCCTGAAGTATTTCCCCTGGTGATGAATCTGACGGACGGCATCGGGCGCAATATACACCCCCGATTCTCTATCCTTGATAACCGCATCATCCCGGAACGACCCCTCCCACAATTTATACAGAACCTCCATATACTCATGAGCGCGGTTATACCGTTCATCATGCTCAATCTGCTCGCTTAGCCCGAAATTCCTAGCCGCAGAATCAAGATAACTCGTAACGATATTCCATGCAATACGCCCTTCAGCAAGATGATCAACGGTACTTATCCTTCTTGCAAGCGAATACGGCGCTTCGTACGTTAAACTCGCCGTGACACCGAAGATAAGATTCTTCGTTGCGTCCGCCATCGCGGGGACAAGGTACATCGGATCATTAACGGGGTACTGTGCGCCTGATGCAAGGGCCGGTACGACGTTCGCGGGACCCTTGTATACGTCGTAGGGACCTAAAGTGTCGGCGATGAACATTGCGTGGAAACCAGCACTGTCGAGTAACTTGGCGAGATCCGTCCAGAAGGAGAGTTTCGTGTAGTTTGCTGTTTTGTTGCGCGGGTGCGGCCATTGGCCGGGGGCCATGTGGGCTGGGGTGTTCATCACGAAGGCGTTGAGGATGATTTGTTTTTTGCCGGGGGTGGCATTTCCACGGGTTGAATTGGAAGCCATCTTGGTTAACTATCCTGCCCGCGTGCTCGGAGTAAAGCAATCGCAATCTTGTGAGAGAGGTGCTTGGAGGGGTAGCGGGGATATTTATCGGATATATTAGTATAGCCAGGTATCGGTTGGAGAGCCGGCGCGCCATCCCAGCCCACAAGCACGCCATCATCACCTTGTGCGCAATGTTAATGGTCGCAGCGGAGAGCTTTGAGTTGCTTGTCCGAGGGGTAAATTTGCAATATGAAATGTCTCTCGGCCGGTACGCACGTCATTGTGTCCTGCATGTCGTGATGCATTGCATTACTTATGTCTCGGCGATATGTACCGTAGTCAGCTATGTACATGTAAACCCTAATCTTCAACCAATTCATCCCAATAAATCTCAACAAACGTAAACCTACCATGTTCTGAATATCTTTTACCAAGTATAGTGCAGACCAGAGTAAGTAGCAGTGACCTAAACACCCGGCGCAAAAAACCTCTGATTCTCAATCTTGACCTCCCCACTATCCCCCGACCTTGACGCCGCATCTCTCCTCTCCTCCGTAACATCCCACTGCACCTCCTTGACAATTCTAACACCAGACCCATGCTCTGCCAACTCAATCACATCCTGCAAAATACTATGCCGTCGTCGCCACGATCGCGTCGTGGACGGACCACCAGCACCGTACGCACCGTAGCTCTTGAAGTATTTCTGCGTGCTGGACCCTTCGCCTCTCAGTTTAGGTGCGTACCGTCGGAGGAAGTGTCGGAGGAAGTGGAGGCAGGCGCAGATCATGATGGAGTTTACTTCGACGTTGCTAGTGGGTATACCTATTAGACAGGGACAAGTGAGAGAGTGATAGACGTACATCCATACATCTGTCCAAGAAATCTGATACGTCTTATCCTGCGTCCTTAAGAAGGGAAAGAGCGTAAAAAGTCTAATGACACTCGTAATGACCGTCCTGCAGGACACCTAATCAGTACCACCCACACCTACATCACAAACCTCGCCCCTCCGGACCTGTATGGGTAAGAAAAGACTCACGCGCAACCAATAACAAACATAAAAAACAGCCCGACCTTCTGAACAGTCGGCATGTTCAAACCCACAACAACTGGAAGCGGCACAACAATGAGCGCCACATCCGTCTGGTGCGCTTCGACATGTAAAATCGGCTGTTTTTCTTGTTCCTCTATCTCGACTTCAGCTGCGAATGGATCTCCCGACGAGTTCGCATGGAAGACTTCGTAGTGTACCTCGCTTAGATCCATACCCACAGCAGAGGCTGTTTCCACCACGGCGCGTCCATCATGCTCCGTGGACCGCAGGTATAGATTAATAAGAACACCTATGCCTTCCGGGAAGTATTTCTGTCACGTACCAGACTGGCGAACATGCTCCAGGTCAACTCGGACTATTCGCGGCGCTTCCAAGGACTTACCATAGCTCTGACCTTGAACTTTCTCCATTTCTAGGGAGTGGAGCTCGCTTTGCAGCCTCTTCTGCCTGCTTCTTGAAACTTAGCGAATGCGTCTTTGCACTCATCGCCCATCTCCTCAATCGCCATGAGCTCTTGTGTGGTGGCTTTGTCTTGCTTATCCTAATGGACATGGTGATGCAGCCGCGCAATTGACAAATTTCGGATACCTCCTGTGCACGACTCGGATTTCCATCCCTGCTTGACACGGTAATACCACCCCGTCTTCGCCTCCTCGTGTGTCCGTGCAGTAAAGTTCTTGATACCGAAGCGCTGATTCATCTTGTGTTCATCTACGAAGACGAGCAGGAACAGGGCCTCAAATAACACGCCCCGTAAAGCTGCGACCATGACACTCCTGTGCTTGCGATAAGCTTAATGAAACTAGGTAGCGCTCCCAGGGAAAGGTCCAGCCATCGTGATGGTGTTTGCAACGAGTAACTTTGCGAGCACAAATGAGCGAGGACCGGGCCCTCGCCGAGCGGACCGTCCCGTGCCCCGGACACCAGATTAGGAAGGACCGCCCCTTCCGAACCAATAGGGAAGGCACGACCCTACGCCGACGGAGGACTGTAACCCGGAGGAAGGCGCGACTGGGCTAAGGTAGCTAGCCTCGTCAATTGGGAAAGAACGACTTGCGTAGTTTCGAGCGCTGTTATGTGTATACCTTATGTTACTTGGCTCCAGCTGAAAATTATAGTTCATGGCATTCATCAAGTCTATAGCTCAGATATCTATCTTTCATTAGTGCAGGCCATGTATGCGCCCAACCAGTCTACCACAGAGCGACTGGGACTAACTGCATTCACTTTGCCTGCTGTTCAACATCCCGCTCGGTGTCGGTGTTGTTTGGCGCAGCAGCAGCAGCGGTGTCGATTGCACCCGTACCTCCGCCAGCAGCAGGAGCAGGAGCAGCACCCCCATTCCCGACGCCATTGGCATTAGGGTCCCCCTCAGCATCCGCATTCGGACTTAAACTCGCCTGCGCAGAATGCACCCTCCTAAAAAACCACCCCCCGCGCCACCCAACCCATCCCTTCTCCCGTGGGCCCCTCAATAACCCCAGCACAAGCGCTCCCCCTTCAAGCCCCAAACTCACTGAGCCCGAGATCACCCATCCACGCTGAGCATATACCCTGTTCCCAACCGCCGTCCCCATGAGTTGGCCCACGAAACAACCCACCATGTACCCCGTGTTCACGCGGTTCCGGGCCTTGGGGTTCACGGCGTAGATTGCGGATCTGTTTGCAATCATGGTTGCTTGGTTTCCGAAGTCTAGGAGGGCGGCGTGGAGTATGGGGCCTGCTACCGTAAAGGTGCCGGTGTAAGCGCCGAGTGCTATACCCGTCATGGCGGTAAGTAGTGAAACGGTGATGCTGAATTGGAAGACATATTTGTCGATTACGTAGCGGCTGTAAATCGGGTTGAAAATCATGGGACTGAGACCAGCAATAGAGAAGAGGCCGATTTGGAGCGTGTCGTAGTGATATGGGTCTCCACTGAGAAGAAAAGTAAGTGTCGTCCAGAATGAGGTAAATGTACTCGAGCATAAGAATCCCATGAGCGTTGCTTGGACGAGGACGGGGTACTTTGTGAACATGCCCAGGATACTCCAGAGGATCTTGAAATAACTGATGTCTTTGTTTGTAGATGGGTAGTCGGGCATAAAGGCGTAGAGCAATATGAAGATAAAGTACTGCAGTGCCAGCGAGAGAAAATAAACGTTCCGCCAGGATGAGGACTGCGCGATTATTCCGGACAATAACCGGGCGAAGAGCAGGCCTAGTACTAGACCGGACGAAACGATGGACAGGGCCGTTGCGCGTCGCGACGCAGGGGCAAGGTCTCCTACTAGGGGGAGCATGATTTGCTTTACCGCAGCTCTCGTTAGCATCTTTTTCCGGTGGGGGTGGTGGTTTCGGATAGGGCATACCGGCGTGACAGTAGTAAAACTGCTCAAGAAACTAATGGCAAGAAAAACGTTGAAGCTCGTCGTAAAGCACAACCCCAACCACATAGTCGCAGTCACAAATGTTAATAGCAAGACGAACGGTCGTCGGCGCACCATATCGCCCATCGGACAGATTAATATAAGGCCCGCCGCATACCCAGCCTGCGAACATGTCGGTATTAAACTTGCGCGCTCCTGCGTTACGCCGAAGTAGTCTGCTAACAGATCAAGAAGTGGCTGAGCGTAGTAGAGATTTGCGACGGTGAATGTGCCGGCGAACGCGAAGAGGAGGTTCAGCGCCATGTTGAACTTGGGAGGGGAGTCGGGGTTCCAGCGGGTATGTGGGGGAGCCCAGAGGATCGCTCTGATAAGGACATTGCGACATTTTTCTGAGGGTTGCTCTGCTTGTAGAGATTCTGACGGTGATTCTGAGGTACTTGGTGATTCTCGGGGTATCTTTGGCTTGTCAGTTGCTGTTAAATCACCTGGGAAATGAGAGTGATCGCACCTCTACAGCCGGAGGCCCTGGGGCGGCCTCTTTCGGCTCGACTTTCTCCATAAGGTTACTATAGCGGTTCCGGCAATGATAGCATCGAAAATACCCAATGTTCGCAACGACAGGTGTACTTGAGTTCCCTAAAGGAGAAAGAAAGAGAAAGTCTAGAAAAAGAAAAAGAAGCCCCGGATAAAAATTGGAGAAGCAGAGCTCCCCACTGCCTTCAGCCGGGGAGGGGAACAGCCCAGACCCTAACAAGCCGAGATCTGCAGGCTCTCGGGGAGCGATTAACCGACACTTGACGCGCTGCCGTGCATCCCGCCCATCGCCGTGTCTTGCTTTAATTGTCTGTAGATTTTGAGAAGATGTTACATTGCGTCACGTGTTTAGTACGTAGCTCTGAATCGTTGTACAGTAGAGTGCTACAGTATGCCGAAAACAGCGATGAGATCCGGGGATTTTATCCGCTGTTCCACGTTGACAGTGTCCGGTCGGGGGATTTGTAGGGCTGCGGGGAGTGTGATTGGTTCGGTTGGTATCGTTGCACTTCCGAGTCTTATCTTGAATCATTTCAACTTCCGGTATAGGATCAAAGGGTAAGAAATGAATAAAGCAGTCGATAGGTAGCTGCAGTGGTAGTCCTAGTGCGCCCGTTCAAGTTAGGAAGATAAATTTTGGGGTCCATGATTTGTGGGAGTGGTGGATTTGCTTCTTCGATGACCGAGAGAAAGGTGAAAACTGAATTGCTGACTGGATTGCAGTGCATGACGACATCATTATCGCGAGGTATCAAGATAACAGAAAATCAAAGGCGGGTATTAAAAAGTGATTGCTGTCAAAAGGCAGACGACTAGCCGAGTCGAAAACTGAACCTCGAACTAGAGCTTGAGTTGTCGCCTCCCCATCCGCCTGTCACATTGACACCGCCGATACTCCTGACTCCAAATGCTCCGAGCATCGCCTGTCCCCGACTGACCAATTCTCCTGCTTGTCCAAGTGTCTCCCGTCGCTGTGCACCTTGCCTGTTGAACTCCTCAATCTCGGAATCTCCTAGTATCTCTCCATGACAAACTCCCTTCCACGCCGCCTCCCGAACAACAGGCGCCCATAGCTCCGCAGCCGTAGCTTCATCATGCCCACCAGCATAAACTTTGGTGAAACAATTAGGAACCGATGAGTCCGCAACGTTCTTGGAGGAGAACCACTTCGACTGGACAACTTCGTACCGGCGCTCCAAGAACCAGATAATCGGCCAGGTTATGATCCACAGTTGCAGGATAATACATGGCCAGAAGATCCAGGCATTGTTGCGCGCTTTGTTAATCCAGTGCGGAGAGTAGAAGGTGACGAAGCCATTGGCGATAACGGGGCTGATACTGATGTGCCCTTGGTAGCCCGTTGAGCGGATGTGCGTAGTGAGGGCTGCTTTCATTGGATTGGCGTCGAAGCCGTGGAGATGGCGGCGGTAGGTAAATCTAGACCAGTGGTAAGCTTAAGCCTTCGAGACACAGTTTTTGAGAGAGAGACATACGACTTCACCAGGGCAGGGTCCCTGATAAATCGCTCGCACCAGCCTTTAAGGCCAGGGTAGTCCTGTCCACCGTTCTCCTCATCCATCAATCGCTCATTCTCCTCGCCGTCCAGTGCAATGCGACCGGAGTTATGCGCGCGCGATTTAGTCCTTCCACCACGATATGCCTTCTGTCCATCGCCATCACTAACAACAGTGGTATACGCCCAGCGCTCGCTTGGTCCTATGTGTTCATGGCGGCCCCAACGAAGGATACTCCGGGTAAGGTCAATGCGAAAATTAAAGTCGGTGACATTCTCGGATTTCGTCTCGTTTCCACTCTTCCGAGTCTCTTTGTGACTGCCGTGAATGACGAGACAGGGACGCGGCGGAAGGCGAGTCTGCTGGGTGAGGAGCGACTCGAGGAGGGTGACGTGGGTAGAGAAGCCAGGATCGAGGGTCGCTACGCCACCGGTGCGGGCGGCACCACGGATGCTCTGGTATTTCTGGCCGCCGGAAATGCTATACGCATCTGGGGGGAGGGAGAGGGGGTTATCAGGTTGAGATTGAAGTTGGGGTGGTGGGTGAGCGACTTCGTCGTAGGAGGGGAGTTCCAGATCGTCGGAGGAAGAAGCGGAGGGTTCTCCGACCGGAGGCTCAGAGGGGAGTTGAATCTTGCCCATCTTGTAGATAGTAGACAAAGTGGATGAGAGGGTATGAGATCTAGAGAAAGATCTGAGAAGGAAATGGATCACATTTTAAGCAAAACTTGGGGTTGGTGCCTTGTGCCTGGCGTGGTCTGGCCCCTATCCAAAGAAACTCATGCCGCAGTCAAAGCAGCGACGGTGATTGCTCAGGTTTTGGTGACCCCCCTCCACCAGCGCTAATTCGGCGCTAAAGATCGCTGGTCCGACTCAGCCTCATGGTTCGAGTTTCATCCTGAAAGAAGGGTCCCTGGTCATGATTTGGGGCGGAAATTGGATCAAGGTTGTGGAAGTTGTTGATTTGTGCAGTCCACTATTGGAGAGAAGTTTGTTCAGAGGTTGAGATGTTTCCCTTTCACGTGAAAATCACGCTGCTGTTGACTAGTCCTGATTGAGTATGGTGAGAATCTGGTTGGCTAGGCTTACTTGGGACTAGTCCAGCCTACTGGGGCAGATCGCCTCTATACTCCGCTGGTACTCTGTATAGCTTTAGAGACTTCTTAGTTTGAGTTGAGAGTGGGAGGCTCCTTGATTCCGATAAAGTCTTTAGCCATCGAATATCTACAAAAGCCAGCAGATAAAAAAAGCAACATTCTCTGCGGCTCGTCAATCACAACAGTTCCATTACAACTCCTCAACAATGACAGACAAACAATTCTTCACAAAATGGATTGGTAAAACAATCCAAATGACAAATCCCAAAACAAACACCGCCTCAGAATGGATAATCGAGAAAATTTACAGCAACAAAAACGACCGAGTTCTCGCAGAAGAGTACTTTGAAGACGAGCTCTCCCGCGGCCAGCCCAGCGCCGCATACGGGGTATTCCGCTGCCGGAAATCGACCGATCCAGTTGATATAGCTGTCTTCAATCTTGTTGTGCAGTTAGTATTCTTACTGTGGATGTTTCTGTCTATCATCAAATGTTGAGTATCTTAGGATTCACTGTGCAGGCGGTGAATGGACTATCCGCGCCGAACGATGGACAGCGATCCTAGATGACTTGAAGACATTAGCTACTGGAGGAAGCCAATATACACTCAAGATCAGACGATTCCAGCAGGGCAGACTGGGGTATGAAGACTTGGTACCTGGCAGATTCATCCATCGTGTCATGGTGGACCACGCGCCTTGGATCGGACTCAGTGATGAACTTTTCAGGTCATTCTCTCGGAGAGAACGCGATGCAATTCGTGAGGCCTTCAAGGTTGCCTGGATGTACGTTCGCTCTATTTCCCGCCAGAGCTCAAATAATGATTCCATGGTGATAAGTGACAGTGCCCGCGCGGGCGTCATCCCCGCACGGGGCAAACTCTTCTGGGGTCAGAATCTGGGTCCTCATCCTGATATGAGTGAGTGGACTTTGTAGATCAGATTGTTTGTCGTGTAGATGGCGGCCGGGGATGATTGCTCGTTGTGCCAGGTCTAGTAGCACCAGCGCGAGTATATATATCTTGCGACAGAAGCGGACTTAGCACTACAAAGGCCTATACAACTTGTTTACACGTTTTTCGCGAAGTAGACTGAAGACGTGTCTTCCTTTTTAAAAATATAAAACGAACTATACAAACTAATACCTTGTAGCCTGTCGTGAGAAACAGTGTGTCGGCGACCGGCGTGTGTAAAAACAGGAATAGCATCGCAAGTCAGCACAAAATGTAATGGCCGAGTATGATGGCAATTTCCACGGTATTTTTCAACAATCCCTTGATAGCATAGTTGGTTTAATGCGCTCGACTGTAATATCTGGCATTTCATCGAGAGATCCCCGGTTCGACTCCGGGTCGAGGGACTTTTTTGTCAAGTCCATTTTTTGGCGGGTATCTTTCACCACGGTTATCGTTATCGATATCGATAGGGCTGGGGCTGAGTCTCGATCTATGAAGGCAGCAGCGTTACATCTGCACTTTCTATTTAATCATTTCCAAGCACCAATACAACATTAATCTGTCACAGCGAGTCGCCTCTTATCATGTCACTCCCTCGCGGTCCTCGATCACACCGTAAGTCCAAGGCCGGGTGTTTACAGTGCAAAAAGCGAAAGGTCAAGGTGAACCGCCCTCTCCGATATCCGAATAACCTCAAGGCTGACACCCAAAGTGCGACGAGAGCAAGCCAGGATGCCGCAAATGTGCCATCCATGGCGTATCCTGCTCCTTCACCAATTCCGCCCATGGTCGGAACCAAGCACACTCGCCTGTCTCAGCCAGCAGCAGTAGCTCCAATCTTGCCCTACATACATTGGATCAGGCTCCAAGTCCGCATCAAACGTTATCCGCCTCATCGCCTCTAAACATCAAAGACCTTGAACTCCTCCACCACTTCATGACCTCAACCTGCTACACGACGTCTCGTGTTCCCGCAATCCAATCACTCTGGCGCGATGAAGTCCCACGGATCGCTTTCTCAACGCCATTCCTCTTGCATGCGCTTCTCGCTGTATCAGCGTTGCACATAGCACACTCAAACCCCTCTAGAAGAACAGAATGCAGCGCGCAAGCCCACTTGCACCATAATGCTGCCGTGACAAGCGTGATTCCCGAGATAACATCCCTCGTGACGGATAACGCCGCAGCGCTTTACCTCTTCTCATCACTAACATGCATGTTTTCCTGCGCCGATATGGAAAGGAATAGCAACCTCCTGATTCTATCACGCGAGGGCCAACTTTCTCAGTGGATAAGATTATTCCGCGGGATCCGAGCAGTCCTAGGTGACGACAAACACGAGTTCCAGATGGGGATATTAGCGCCTATCTTCGTCAACGGCGAATTCGTGAGTAGGGTCCGACAGAGCCCAGAAGCACTCCAGGAAGGAAGGATGTACGTTCTTGAGTTAAAGAATATGGTCACAAAAACCCATTCCGATGATACTCCACAACAACAAGTGTACCAGGACGCTATCGATGGCGTTGCGCGTGCGTTGGCGGTTACACTGAAGCCGAGTATGGCTGAGACGGCGGGGGTATTTGCGTGGATGGTTGAGGCTTCGGATGAGTACCTGAAGCTTCTGAGGAAGGAGGAGCCCACTGCATTGATTGTTTTCTCGTATATATGTGCTGCTGTTCGGCAGGTTGAGTGGACTTGGTGGACGGAGGGATTAAGTGCACGGCTTATGGGACAGGTATATGCTGCGCTGAAAGAAGAGGATCGCGAGTGGTTGAGGTGGCCGGCGCAACAGATTGGATGGCAGCCGACTGTTTGATATCATGAAGTATTCTTTGATTCGCGAAAGAGGTTAAACAACCTCTTCGCTATAGATCTCTTTTCCGGACACGGCTTCCTTTCACTTCCAAAATCAGGGTGATTATCCATATAACCCACAATAACATCAAACACAACCCCATCAACATCGCAATCCTTGTCACTCGAAATAACAGAAAACCCACACCCAAACCTCCCCGCCAATGCCCGTCCCTCCCCAACACCAACAGTAACTGAAGGCATCCGGACTCCACCATCCCATTTCTCTCCGAACCCCGTACCTCCACCAACCGCCTCCCAAGCCCCAGCCGTATCAGCAACGACCCAAAACGCACAACCCATCTCCATCCCCTTCAAGTGATAACCGGGAAGAAGCATCAAAAATAGCAATAATAACATCAGGCGGCGTCGCATGTTCAAAGCAATATAGCGAATTAAGCTGATCGGTATCTTTTTGGCGCATTATTATTTCAGTCGTTACTGGTTCGTGCCCCTGGGCTTCGACTTCTTTGGACTCGATGAACTCTGCTGTTCCGGGGATGGCGCGTATGGCGTCAAGGCGCGCGATTGCGGCGCGGTTGAACTGGTTCGGATTCTGTTAGTTGATGGAAGTATCTATTTTGGTATTTGATATTTGGGAATGGAGGGTGCTGTTAGTGTACCATATTGAAGAAGCTTTCTGCGCTTAGGTCCCTGGTTGTTCCTAGGATTAGGAGTTTGATTGTTATGGATCTCATTTTGTGCGTTGTATTAGGGAGAACGCAGACACTTGGTTGGGCAATGGAAAATAGGGGATTGAAACAAGCGCAATGTATTGTAACCGGATTGAAGCAAGATGTGTGCTTGTGAGAGGTCTGGATTGCAGATGCAGATGTCCAATGTTCCACTGCTCTGGAGAAAATTGAGATTTTTGAAGTACGTTTAAATATCAACCGGGCACTTCGTATTGACCTGCAAGGCTGACTGGACTAACCAAGTCTGGTTAAAGCTCTGCTTGGCTGGGAATGTATGTATATGTAGGAGGGTGGTGATACGAGGTTTGAGGAACTGCGGCCACGCGTTCGCTGCATGGAAGTTCCTTCAGCCAGTGAGAAAGCTGGCTTGGAAAGTATTCCGTACCACGCTGTCCAAACCAGGGCTACAGGATCCCAGCGGGTCAGATTCCAATGACCCTAGCCCTGGATGCGAGAAAAAGCCTGATCGTTAGGTAGTCTGATACAATAGGCAGATATCGCATGTAGAGGGCCAGTATTCCAGGGTAGGATGCTCCATCAGAGTTTGAGGGCCTTGAGCATTCCAGATTAGCAAGGACTAAATGGAAGTACGGATGCAGATTCCCTTCGTGGTCCCTGTGAGACGGCGCATCCCGGCTTGTTCGGGCAGGGGTCCCCTACTTCCATTCCGCGCCCTGGACCGTTTCTAAATGCTGGAACCTAACGGTGTGACAGGGGTCAAGATCTTTATGAATTATTTCCAAATACGTTTATGCATGAATTCATGTCTCCGCTGTGTAACGTCACTCGTGGCTTGTCAGTCTTTAAGGATCCTAACAGACCGGGAATGAGATCTGTGAGGGGAGGTCATGAATGGGATCTGTGAATGCGGTCAAATATTTGGGTGACAAACTGGAAAATCAAGGTGTACCAGCGTAATGTCGAAGAGGGCGTAACAGTTCCCGTTTCCACCGGAGAAAGGCCCGATGGATGGAAGATGAAGATCGTCAGGAGAGACCGTGAATAAGCTTGCGATTGAGAGCCACGATGCCGGCTTCAATCATAAAAGAGGCAGCAGTGGGTGGTTGAGGGAAGAGAACGAGTCGAGATTGGGATGATTGGGGATTAGGAGATAGTCTACTGTCAATTCTGGCAGGGTGGATCTTGGTATTGGAATAGGGAACAGCGATTTCTGTATAATGGGCTGGGTGGTTGCGAGGCGATAGTTATCTAGTGCTGCCGACTCTGACGCGGAAAACGATGTGTGGACATAATTAGTAATTCAGATGTGTATGGTAGGGATTAGGCGTTGCATTTGAGATTCCTGGGGGGTGCCGGCGGGTGCTGAAAGTGAAGAGGAGCCTTGAACCGGGAGCGGAGATGTTCAACCCCAGTCCACAGCTGCTGATCGATGAGGGCCTTTTCCCAGCGTCAAACGTAAAGACTGGCAGGAAGGATGTCCCTAATAGTGAGGTGAAAATATGCCAGGGAGTTCTTATTTCTTGGACGAGGGATGTATGAAATGGGCCAGTAATGTAACGGTCTAGCTAGCCTGACTGTCTCCTGTTTCAGCCACTGGGCATAGTATCAGAGTCAGCTACGTAGCAAATGTCTTTATTAGGTGCTACAAGGCCAAGGGTAATTTCAATTGCACAACGTTACTCATGACTCAACGCTTCCTCCCAGCAACAATCTTAGCCAGTTGAAAGATATAGGGTTCATTTGGAAAAGAACTATTACAAGAGTTCTGCGACTTTGACAGAGATACCTACACCACTTGACCTTCCACGATTCCTATATCACAACCTCAAGACCCTCAACCCAGTGACCAATTTTCACGAACCTACGACAAGGCCTAACGCCAAACCAGCCCGCGAACCATGGCCTCCCACATGAGAACAATACATATCCTTCAGACGATTACATCCTTCCTCATAATATTCCTTTCGATCCTCCTATTGGCCATCGGCGATCTAGATGAGCCCGCCTACAGAGCCGGCGAAGCAGTGCTTTCTCTATGCGTGGTATGTCGACATTAATAGACAAATTCTTCACTAGAAAAAGTTATTTGAGACTAACATAAAGTGTCATTACCTCCGCACAGGCCGTCCTATCCCTCCTATTTGTTACCGTCCAACTCCTCCGCAAACGCCCGACACGATCCAAGGTCCTCCTCATCCTGAATATCCTGCTCGGGGGTCTCAGCGTGTGGATGTTTATCAATATCGTCATCGTGAATGTTTCCCACTGTGCTGGGCTTGGTTGTGGTCTTTCGTCTTGGACGGCTGGTATGTTTGGGATTGCCGTGTAAGTTCCTCATTTTCAACCTCTTTCCTATCAACTCTCTGGTCCATACAAACGCTAACGATGAACTCTTTCCACCACCCGACAGGATTCTCTTCATCTCCAGCGCCAGAACAGCCTACTACAATATCCACGAACCGCGCCACCCAGCCCCAGAATTCGAATCAACGTTCCGATGCGACACAGATGCAGAGATTGAATCATTACCAGATTCAGGACCAGAGTTAACGACACCGCCCAGTTCTTCATCACTACGCGAACAATCTCAACATCGGAACCAGAGCCACAACCAGAATCAGAAGCAGACCCAGGAGCCCCGTCGAAGCACAAATCGACTTGTTCCCACGCCGGAGGAGCCCGAGGCTGAGGCGCGAGCGGAGAGACAGGAACGGGTGCAGAAGGAGACGAAGTTTATGGATGTCGTTTTGCCGCCGAGGAGGAGTTGGGGGATTTTGGTGCCGGAGGGGAAGGTGGAACTTGCTGGGTAGGTACCACAATGGGAATAGCAGGATGGAAGAAGAGTTTGTGAGGGCTATTTGGCTGGGACAATGGCAGTGCGCTAGATTATGCGGTGCGGCTATGGAGTCCAGAGACAGCCATACTTTCGGGGTGGAATTACTTGTACAAGGGAGTGAAGTGTATACTATATCTGTGTTCTGAATAAAGTTTCAATTTCGTGAATGTGAAGGGTTGTCATTGGCAGCGTGGAAAAGCCGTGACGACTGGTAATCCCTTAGTCTATCCCCAGCACTAAGACTAAGCTACATGAATAAGATTCAGGAAAAGTTCCAATTGGAAACATCGCATCCAGTGGAGTCGTTACCGGAAAACGCATCCCAGCAACATCCATGGGACATCCCTGCGTAATTACCAGATGGGCGACAGGGGAAATCTTAGGCAGCGAAAAAGATCAACAAATGGAAATAGGCAGAGGTGAATTTCTGTACTACAATTTGAAACACTCTCTTGGGGAGGTCCTTACGGCAGAGACGAGGCTGAGCTATGCAGACAGCGAGGTTGTACAACCTATCCAGGAGAGGCCAGGATAACAGGCACAGAAGAATCCTGGGCATTGCCCACAGCCATAAGTTACTTTAGCCACAATGTCCCCACTCCAAAACGCACCAAATTCCAATTCCAGAGTATCCATTAGCGGCCAATATCCCAAAGCCAAAGGCAGCTCAATAATAGCCACCAGATCGTCCAACAACTTTCAACAATCGATTACCCTCGCCTATCATGGCCGCATCCTTCTTTAGCATGAGCAGAATAAACAGCTCTGTCACTTGGAGAATCGCTCTTTCCTTCGGCGTGGTCGCCGCACTGATCTGGGTAATCGAGACAGTCTATCTCATCTTTCCATTCAATTGTCCTTTACTCAAGCCAGGTGGCATGTTCTTGGGAATGATTAGTTTGACCTCCTAAACCTTGATATCACCTTTCTCACAGGGTATAACTCCACCAGGGCTTCCCCTCAATGGCACTTGTAATCCTGAGGACTAGGATGGTATATTACCGCCTGCACTTCAAAAGCCACTTACCGTTCGACACAACGATCATCGTCACGGTTCGAGTAAGTAACCTGCTTTGGCTATATGCCGTATGCAAGCCCAACTGTACCTCCCAGGTATTATCCTGATCCAGGCCGCCGCAATCACCATTGAGACTACAGAAAAAGCACGATACGGTTGTGCAATCGAAGTCTGTACCGAGGTGAGCAATACCCCTTCCATTGGAATGATGAATACCGTACCCTTTTATGTGCTCCAGGGCGTATTCAGATCCATCTAACTCCCGCTACGCTCTTATTTAGGCGCTCAGTTTCCTTTTCGAGATCAGCTTTCAGACATACATTGAGAACCTCACCGGCTACCACACCTATGGCGCTTATGTATACGTCCTCTACAACCTGTTTTACGGTTTTCAACCCTAGAAAACTGCCATTGATAGTGTTGTTCAGGTAAAGGAAAGATACTGTACGGCATCAGACTGCGTATTCGAGTCCGCCAGAATTATGATAAATCTGTTCGCATCTGTGTTTCCATAATTATTGGTAAAATCGTGCGCTGGAACTAACCAGTCCCAGGTTCTCAACGGTGTATATCACCGCCCTCTACGTCGTCGACATCCGAAGCGGCAAACCCAGGGAGCCAGCTCAGCAGGTGTAGAATTACCCCGGCCCGCGTCCAAACGATAACCATCCTCGCGACGCCGCAGCCCAAGATGCCGACCCATCCCCAAATACCCACTCCGCAAACGTACACAATCCACCAGTCGCCAACAGGGGCTCAGTTAAGCGCGTTATGGCCAACGGAATCTTCAGACCTACAGGTCTGTCTCAAGGCATTCCGCCGCGTCCAGGTTTCTCGGATAGTTGCCGTCTAGGACAGATGATGACGCGAAAAGAAGTGGGTTGAGAAAGAGCTCTATTGGTATTTGCGGGACAGCCGATGGGTTTAATGGAGGGATCAAACAATTCTGGGTGCAATTCAAAGCGTTTCTTACGTATTAAGAGGATATCCGTCGAGGAAAAGGAGGACGGGTCTTAGATGCTCCAGTCGCTGTGAACGCCGTATACAACGAATAGGCAGGAATGATGGGCAATACGCGCTCGTTCCAGTAAAAAAATTATAATATAGACACATACAGCAAAAAATTACCAGGTGCAATCGCCGACAAAAGACCAATCCTGACGATAGCAAAACCACGATTGGAGGCAACGGCATTCCTGCCGATCTGAATCCTCCGCACTCCGATTGAATTTCCCCGATCTCCACTGGCGCCACTCTTGGACCTGCATGATTTAATTTATCTTTGATCTGGACCCTGAAGATCAATAAATTAAAGACTGTTTTACCGCTCTGATTGCTGGATAATGACTTCCCGTCGGCCGTGGCGTCGGCTGCGCGTCATATGAAAATGTTATAAACCTGTAGGCTAGGTATGCCTCACAGCTTTCCCTATCCAATCGCAAATTTTCAAATCCACGATGAGGGCCCATACATTGGTATCTCTATGGCTCGCTCTCACAACTATTTCTCTAGCCTTGCTGGAGGAAGCCATTGTCAGCTTCACCCCCCAAGGTGGTGCTATACCAATCCATAACGCCGCGATCATCTACGATGCCAACGACCCGGTCGCCATTGATATTGCAACCAAAAGTCTCGCCGAGGATTTAAAACAGATAACTGGACAGCTCCCTACACGTCATGCGGTAGGCTCCGGTAATGCTTCGACCGTGGGAATTTCCGAGACGGCTATCATCGCGGCCACCGCCAACTCGACTTTTATAAAGACCTTGGAGCGCAGAGGGCTGTTTAATGTCTCAGATATACGAGGTGAATGGGAAACCTTCCGTACTGGCGTGGTCAAGAACTATCAGCCAGGCAAGGACGCATTGGTCATTGCCGGGAGCGACAAACGGGGTGTCGTTTACGGAATACATACCCTCGCAGAGCAATGCGGGCAGTCACCGTAATCCATTCATCCCTTCCGGCGACGGGAAATTGACCAACTCTCTAGGTACCACTGGTGGGCCGATGTCCCAGCCACCAAGCACGACAAGATCTACGCGCTTCCCATAACAACTACACATGGCGAGCCTAGCGTCAAGTACCGGGGCATTTTCATCAACGATGAAGCCCCAGGCCTGACGGGCTGGTGGTCTAAGAAGCACGGTGTTGACTACTACCCTCTGGACTCCGAATTCTATGCGCACGTCTTTGACTTGATTCTCCGACTGAAAGGAAATTTCATGTGGCCTGCAATGTGGAGAATGTATGTCCCACGACCAGGAAATATCTTCTTCACAGACGACCCATATAACCAGCAGCTGGCCGATGACTATGGGGTCGTAGTCTCGACAAGTCACCATGAGCCGATGCAGCGAGCCACGAATGAGTGGAATTCGAGCGAGACAGGGCCCTGGGATTGGACGACAAACAAGGACAATATTGCACAGTTTATGGAAGAAGGTGTCAGCCGCGCAGGGAATAACGAGAGTTATTTTACGCTTGGTCTGCGCGGTGCCAGTGATAGCGAGCTTAGTGGCGATGACCCTGTCGCCATTCTCAACGATGTGATTGCTACACAGAGGGATATCCTGAGAGAGTACCACGGAGATGGCACAGCAGTAAGCCGTTAGTAACGTCTCTCCTTCTAACGGAGTGGAATACTGACCTGAACAGAGGTCTGGACCCTTTACAAAGAGGTCGTGACGTATTACGCTGCGGGTGTAATTCCTCCTGAGGATGTGACTTTAATGTTCACAGACGACAACTGGGGCAATGTAATGCGACTTCCTACTGCCGAGGAAGCGGCTCGAGCGGGCGGTATAGGGGTATACACTGTCGATCTCAGCACAGAGTAGTGTGGGATGTTGCTAATGGGATACGCAGCTATACTATCATTTCGAGTACGTCGGTCGGCCAAAGAGCTACAAGTGGCAGAACACCAACAACTTAGTACGATACCCCCGTTGCTGTCCCTGTGCATAAGTTGACCAGACCAGGGAAAAGTTTATAAAGAGCTCCATCAAGCCCTTGAACGAGGCGCCGATCGGATATGGGTATTCAACGTAGCGGACATCAAACCCATGGAGGTACCACTGGCATTCGCTATGGACCTTGCTTGGGATTCCTCCAAGTTTACTTTCGAGAAAATTCCAACGTACCTTGAAGCTTTTGCTTCGAGAGAATTTGGTTCAGATTATGCAGAGGAGATAGGGTCGATACTACTTGAGCAGAGCCGTCTCATCGGGCGGCGCAAGTACGAGTCAACCACACCGCAAACCTACTCTTTCTACAACTACAATGAGCTGGAGACGGTGCTCTCTGAGTGGGAAGATCTTGGCTCTCGGGTTGCTACTATGCGTGATAATCTGTCTCCGGATTACCACCCCGCATTCCTCCACCTCGTGCAATATCCCATCCAAGCAGGCCTCCTCTACCACCGTATCGTCCTCGGCCAGTACATAAACCAGCAGTACGCTATTCAACGCCGAAACACAGCAAATGATATTGCATATGGTATCCTGGACGACTCCGAAGCTGACGCAGATCTCCTCGAGGAGTACAACGCCATACTCGACGGAAAGTGGGACGGCATTCTGAGCCAGCCGAAACTCGAGCAATGGGATTCTGAGTCCTGGTATGCTCCTTCCCGTGATTTAATCCGGAGTCTGTCGTTCGTGCAACCTAGACAGGACTTTGTCTATGTCTTCGGTAACCTAGGCATTGCCGCCGAGGGCTCCCAAAGCGCAGTTAGGCAGTCCTGGGTGTGTGAGACGTGCGATCGGTCCGCGCCAACAGAAGGCAACCGCCGCGGCCGCCTGCCGGTCATGGATCCATATAGCCCTCACAGAACTGTTCAGCTGTTCCATCGCGGGGATCATCGCGTACCAATTCAGTGGCGGCTAGAGATTCCATATGACTGGATCAAGATCTCTTCTACAGCAGGAACACTGGCACAGGATTATCAGCAGGAGCAACTCGAGGTCTGGATCGAGTGGGCCAATGTACCCGCTGACTTCAACGAGGACGTACTGATTGGCGTACACTACGATACCCTCCCACACTTTGATAACTTTGTCCTCCCAGTCCGGAACCTCCCTTCACCACCCAAAGATTTTCATGGTTTCCCCGCAACAACGGGCTACATATCCATTGAAGCGCCGCACTACCAGCATATCTCCGACGGTGAAGTGCACTTCAATGCTATGCCGCACCTAGGAACCCGCTCCAACTCCGGAGCCCTAGCCCTAAGACCATACACCGCTGCTCGAACTTCACCATCGACCGCACGCTCCGCAACAGCAGAATACAACATCTACCTCTTCAACTCAACGACAAGTCTCACCGCAACGCTCTACCTTACACAGAACCTAGATACAAATCCGGACCTCCTAATGGAGTACGCCCTGTCTCTCGACTCGAACCAGGGGAATTTTACCCGCCTGCTCGAGGAGCCTGAAACGGCTGGTGATTTACCCGACACTTGGACGGATGAAGTCGAGGACGCAGTCTGGACGAGATCCGTGAAGCTTGGGAATGTAAGTGCCGGAGAACATACATTGGTCTGGCGCGCCACCTCTCCAGAGGTCTATCTTGAGAAAATCGTACTTGATACTGGGAGTGTGGTTAAGGATAGTTACTTGGGACCACCCGAGACAAAGATGCTATAGAGAACTAGCTACGTAGAACACGATGGGAAAGTGCAATAAGTGCAAAGTAGAAATGTAAATCTGGTTATCTGATTCCAAAGCCCCATCTACTAACGCGACCCGTAAGCCTCAAACTCATTATCCTCCACATACTCGTCAACAGGCACTCCAGGAAGTCCACGAGGACGTAATCACCCCCACCCCTCTTATCCAGCATCCTAATCACACCCTCAATGTTGTCATTCGTGATCTCAGTGAGAGGAAACCCGGTGTAGGGTGTTGACCAATGAACGCTACCGCGTGCGATCTCTTTAAAGTACCGCAGATTATCGACGTCGAGTTGTTTATGGGGAGACTTCATGTGGTTGTAGACTTCGAAGAGGAGGGAGGGGAGGGACGTATCTAATTTGCTGAATCGAGGCAGCGGGTTGTTATTGGAATGGACATTTTGAGGATGATGCTGTGATTGATGGACAAGTTTTTGGCGAAATATCTGGAGGATGCTGTTGGGGAAAGGTAGAAATTTGTGATGGCTGCGTCATGAGATGCCCGTGGTGACTCACCTGACACTCCTGAGAAGTCTGTTTTCCAGCTTCTTTCGCAACTCTAGGCGTTATTGGGTGGACGATGACAAGCCTTCTCGTTCCTGTTGGTAGGTGCCTACCCATGGTACAGGCGGGCACGCCATCCGGACCTTAATGCTGCTCCAATGGCTGGGGCTGCAATACTCCGTGACACTGCAACTCAAAGTGACTAGTGACATGAGACTCTCCCCTTCGCATCCCGGTTTGGTTGGTAGGTACCTTTTAGGTAAGCGGAGATGCAGGCGGGGCGGGGCGGAGCGGGCGAGTGGACCCTAGGTAGCGTAATCGCGGGTCAATAACCTAAATTGAACTGTAAGGGTCTTTTTCAATCAATTTCTTATTTTCTTTCCTTCCACCTTTCCTCGCAACAATGACGCTCGAAATCCACGACGGAGAACCCCCTCCGTCCCCGGACCAGGGCACTCTCGGACTGGATATCTACTACCTTCTCTCAGAATACTCTAAGGAGCCAAATTCGGAACCGACCAACCGCAAGTTAAAATCCTCCACCCAGCGGCGCAGTCGGCTACTCCGCCAATGGCTTGCGTTAGGCACACTAGGACGCGAGCCATACTATGAACAAGCAGATAATCCATCGACGCCAACAGAAGCTCAAATCAACGAAATTCTACGCCCGGCGCGGCCCGAAGCGCTCCGGCCATACGCCGAGTACAGCGGCTCGTTAGATAAAGGACTATTCCTGCATCTCTGCTACGACTCTCGACGGGGGTTGCGTCGGGCATTCGGTGGCGGATCTCGTTTGGGGAGAGCTCGTCGTCGTCGCGGTAGGTCATGATTGTTGGTGGGGACTTTGTGGTGGAGTTTCGCTGGAGATTGGTTTGGGATTGGATATCTGTTTGTTCTTTTGCGTTCTTGGTGTTTGCTGTGCTTTGATGGTGATTATGGCGGTAACAAGAAGTTGGGTTATAGGTATAGGTGCAAATCGGAGTTGTGCTCCGTTGGGTCGATAATCCGGGATGTCCAACGCCCCACCACACGTTTTGGGCCTGACATATTGCACGGGATAGCTGTAGATTTATTCTTAACCATAGACGCGTGAAGGATTGTTGCTGAATGCTGTAGACAATGGTGATTGATTGCATGTAGATTTGCTCCTGGAGACAGTCATGCCAATTCAAATATTTTCCGTTAGAATAGCTTTTCGACGAAGTAAAGTAGATCCGATGCGACAAAGAAAAAGCGCAAAAGCCCCTGATGCATGAACACAATCCGTCCTATGTTATGATGTCTTGTTGGAAGCAGAACCTATTGGGTGTAGTTTCTGGGACAGATGAAGTTGCAGAGCAGCCAGGTTCTCGTATGTCTTGTTTAACGTGATGACTTCGGAGAACCCGATGTTGTCGACTGCGCAATGGGCCATGATGGGGTAACGCATGTCGGGGGCATTGGCTCCCATGGTGGTAGTTGGGGAGA